>NW_026861565.1:0-168171 GCF_026571515.1 Ruditapes philippinarum
TAATCAAGGAGTACTATACGAATGCTAAATGCAAGATTTCAAAATGGCCCAAAACATTTCCCATTTCGAATAAGACCAAGCTTGTCTGTCGATTTTGCGTGTTGACCGTGCATTTCATACTGTGCATGTTTTTCACGTATTTGCCGTTTCTGTTAAAATGAAATTTTTGTCTTGATATTCAATCAATATTTCAAGTTTGAAATGAATATTTGTGATGGTTTTGGGGAAAAATATAAAAAGGGAGAAATGCCTTTCAAGATCATCTTAATTCCTTTAGAAATGCATTTTACTTTTATATAAAATAAGTATTTTATGTTTTAAGTGAATATGTTTGAATTTTTGAGCAATAAGCCGTAACCAAAAGGTTAATCAAGGCGAAAACATAATCGAAAACATAACCAAAAAGGTTAACCAACGCCGACACGTTTAGCTTTTCATTAATGAAAAAAAAATCATTTCTCGGGAGTAAATAGTTAGCTGTCATTTGGTCACGGAGGCCCCTCATACCTTTTGATATAAATGCAAATATTGTGTTAAACAATAGCTGAAAGTAATGACATATGATATACAATCATATCAAACATCAAACACATATCAGTTTCCGCCGCCTAATTCCCTTAAGTATGCAAGTCATAAGTGATTGCATTTGGAAACCCGTTGAACATTTCAAAACAAAGCAATGTCAAAACCAAAGTTAACCATTTTTACGTCCCCGCGAGGGGTTTGACATTATCGGAAGATAGATAATGATGACTATTTCTATAGAATAGTCTCTGTTATTTGGGGAACAACTTATACCCTGCCCTGGTTATGACGTAGGTACTGTATCTACGTCATATCCTTTTAACGCTGGCGTCGAATATTGTAACAAGGAAGAAGAAATGAGTTGTTGAAAAAAATGGAAAAAATCGCTGATCAAAACAGCAATCGATAGTAATATCTTTTAGATATGAATCGATAAGACGTCGGTGATTTTCTGTGTGCCCTAAAAGCAGCAATTTTGTTGATATTTTCCACGATTGAAGCGGATTTGTTCTTGATGTCTTTGGTGGGAACATGGAACACTGAATCAAGCAGGATATTATATGGACAGAGAAGTTTTCGTATTCAATTTCAGATTTAGATATTCAACAGATTGTTGTCGAGAACAGTTTAAATTTAAATTATTTATATTCATTGTTTTGTGAATTGTACTTTGTCTAGCTTTATGCTGACTGCTGTCGTAAATTGACAATTTTATTATGACGATCCATGGATCTACTCTCAACCACGGCTATTCATTTAGCTATGTCTGTATTTCGCTATAATGTTAAATCATTCGCGGTGTATTAGTTACTGATGGTAACGATGATGATTGTAATGAAAACCTTTAAAAAAATATGATAGATCTACATAAATAATAGATGATCTAGCTAGGTCAGTAGGTGCACTTTGCTATTTTCAATGGCGTTAAGAATGGTGGAAGCAAGAATTATTTGTTAACTTTTATGCTAATTGTCCTGAATTAGGAAAAAATGTGTCTATTAATCTAACAGGTTCATAATAAATCAGTTATTATTAGCTAATTAGCTTAAGGTCTTCAGCGTACCCGTTTATATACTATGACATGACGTGAACGCTGAAGATAACCCCGTAGGGAAAGTCCACCAATAATCGTGCCAGGAATCTGACACGCTCGTATTTATTCATCGAACATGCCATGAAGTAAAGTGAAGCATACCTTGATAAAACTATATATAATCTGTTGATAAGCCAAGGATGGACAAATAAAAATCTTATTACGAACATAAACTACCTAATAGTTTCCATCTACATCTACATCTACATTGTACGTCGGCGCAATCACACTTGATTATGACGCGACGGGTGGTGCTAGGTCAAGAAAAAGAAATATACAAGAAATGATAGAAAGTAAGAAGAGGTTGGATAGTACAAAGATAGAGATATAGACAAAAAGTATGGCCAGCTATATTTCGCCTCTTCAACCCAAACCTCTCCGGTTACGGTGGCCGCTGCCGGCACAGCCTTGGATATCACTAGTGGGTACTTGTAGCTGGGCCCCTAAGGCGACTTAGAATGTGAGGGCTGATAGCCCCTGCTTGAAGGATACCAAGTCAGGAGCCTCTGCAACGGAGGCAGGTAAGCTGTTCCATATCGTGGCTGTACGAGGGAAGAAGGAGTTCTTGTAGTACGATGTAGATGTTGATGGTAGATGGAACTTCTTGGAGTGGTCACTTCTAGTGCGGCTCGGGGCAGGGGTGAGATAATCGCTGACTGGTATGTCCACAAGGTCATTGGTGATCTTGAACATCATGGTCAGCTGGGCTTTGGTCCGTCGTGACTCTAATGTCTCCCACTCCAAGTGTTGGATCATTGAGGATACGCTGCTTGTGTTGTGGTAACGGTTCGTCACATATCTTGCAGCTCTCCTCTGGACCATCTCCAGCTTGCGTGTAAGGTCCTTGGTATAAGGGTTCCAGATGGTGGAGCAATATTCAAGGCCTGGTCGCACGAGTGACATGTAGGCTGCGCTCTTGACCTGTTCATTGCTGATGCGCAGGTTGCGTCGAAGGAAGCCGAGTGTGCTGTTGCCCTTCTTTACGATCTTGTCAACATGTTGATTCCAGGAGAGGTTTCCAGACATATGGACTCCGAGGTACTTGGTTATCGAGTCTATCTCGAGTGTGTGGCCCTTCAAGGAGTACGGGTATATGATGGGGTTCCTCTTCCTGTGGACCCTGATTATACTGCATTTCTCTGGGTGAAAACTCATGCCCCAGCGTTTCTCCCACAATGCCAACTTCTTCAGGTCATCCTGCAAAACGTGGCAGTCCTCTTCAGTGTTGATTTCCCGGTATACCACACAGTCGTCAGCAAAGAGTCTGGCTTTGGACGTGACATGGAGTGGCAGGTCATTGATGAAGACCAGGAAGAGTATGGGTCCGAGCACACTTCCCTGGGGGACTCCGCTGATAACGGGTGCTGGGTCGGACGTTGCTCCATCAACAACTACGCGCTGAGTGCGGCCGGTGAGAAATGCCTCAATCCACTTCAAGGTATGGTTTCTGATGCCATAATGATGGAGCTTGACAAGCAAGCGACTGTGTGGGACGCGGTCGAAGGCTTTGCTGAAGTCCAGCACAGCGAGGTCATGTTGTTTACGCCTGTCCATGGACTTGATGAGCTCGTCTGTCAGCGTTAGTAGCTGGGTTTCGCAGCTCCGCCTTCTTCTAAATCCATGCTGGCTGTCGGTGAGTATCTTGTGACTATCAAGATGATTCATTATGTTAGTAACGATGATGTGCTCCAGCATCTTGCAGGCTATGCAGGTGAGGGATACCGGTCGATAGTTGCTGGCTTTGAAGCGCTCCCCTTTCTTAAATATGGCTGACACGTTGGCTGTTATCCACACCTCAGGTATGCTGCCAGAAGAGAGGCACTTTTTGTAGATGACGACCAGGTATGATGAACACTGTTCAGCCATCTCCTTAAGGATGCGCGCAGAGATCATGTCTGGGCCTGCTGCCTTCTTTGGGTTGAGCTTCCTGAGTAGTGTAAGCACTCCCTTGTTGGTAATCTCTATGTCAGGCATGGTGGGGGATGGTTCGCCCTCAGGATTTGGGATGCTGGATTTGTCCTCCCTAGTGAAAACGGATTGGTACTGTTTGTTTAGGATATTGGCTTTGTCGATCGATTCAGCATGTAACTTGCCCTTGTCTTTCAGTGGTGAAACCCCACAGTTGTCCCTTCTTAAAGATTTGATGTAATTCCAGAACTTCTTTTGTTTTGATGGTTGTTCTGAGGCTGGATCATTGGCATCGATTAGATCTTCTATGTATAGCCAATATTCTTGACGTTCTTTCTTTTGAGTTTCTCTTTTGGCCTGATGGTATCGCCGCCTATCCGACAGGTAAAAATTTCGGCACTTGGCCGCCATATTGCCAAAATGTTTGAACACGTGATTACGAGATTGACCTTTATGAACCCATGTGCCTCCAATATTTTTATAAATTACTTTTTTAAAGATATTGAAAAGGTTGATTTACTGACTTTTATCTTCAATAAAATCATATTTAAGTACTAAAAAATTAATGAAAATAAATAAAAACATTATCTTGAATAAAAATATCGAAATCATGTCAACAAAATGTTCTAAATATAGTACACGACTCTATTCAAATCTGTTCCCGCGAATGACGTCATACGAGATCTCGCGTGGCACCTGAATGTCATGGCCGACTGTAGTCGGCGTAAATTGATGTTTTACAGTTAAATAGGCAATTTTAATGACAGTATCAATATTTTGATACTTTAATTGGTATAGAACGATATTAAAATAATTGTTTTATCGTAAAATGCACAAGAATTGATTGGGTCAAGTGTATTTGCATGTGAAAAACAAGAATAAATCAACTTATGTTATTCTGGTTAGGTTTCGTAACGGGTCTAATCCAAAACTTTAATGCCGCATCAGATGAAAAACAAAAATGTTAAATAGCGGCTTATAAAGTTTTGGAAGCCAGAACTATTAGCTAATCAGTTTTAAAATATATTTTATTTGCTTTTAAATCTTCAAAATAGATCTATAATTTTCTATTTGCTGGTAGTGGACGAGATTGGAAGAATGTGATTAAAGACAATACACTACTGGTCTGTATGGGAAATGTGGAAATAAATGCGATGGTGATCAGCAGCGTCTTGTGATGACTCCTGACATTTGATGAATTGTTGTATGAGATAAATTGGTGACTGATGTTAGTAGAGCTAGTAGTTTAGTTCCTTACAGTATTAGGTGAGGTATTTCCTGTTTAAATGTTAATTTTATACATTATTTTACAATGTGGAACCTAGGTTTAGATCTACAAGTTGAACAAATTAATTATTCAGTTATATTTCAGTATTTGTTATCATAGATGTGAATACATTGCCTTATTTTAAGGCCTATTGTTTTCATGGTAAAATTAAGTATGCATAATAAGCAAATTTTGTTGGATAAGAAGGGGTTAAAATCACATTAAATAGAAATTGATAAATTAATAATGCACAAATAATTAAAAGATGCAGACTTCAATGCAACATCAGTCACATGAGTAAGATATTAGATAATAATAATTATAGTAAATTAATAAACATTATATAAAAATAAAATAATAACAATAAATTAATAGTAATAATAATAATAATGAATTGATAATAATAATAAATTATTAATGATGATGATAATAATAATAATAAATTAGTAATAATAATAATGAATTGATAATAGTAATAATAATAATAGTGTGATGTGATCTAATGATAATAATAAGACAATCATGAATTCATAATTATAATAATAATAATAATAAATTATTAATAAAAATAAATTAATAATAATAATAATAATAATTTTAAATAGACTATGTTGTTTATAATTCATGGTGTAGGCTACATTACAGTACAGATTTATAACAAATTATATTTGTCACACAATTTATTGCAATTATGAATTTTGAGTTGACAAGTTGTAGTTCACTTTTCATTGTAAAATTTATTTTCCATTGCACCTTTTATTTACTTTACACAACATAAAAAGATAAATATTTTAATATAATAAATGGATAGCTAATTTATTAAATGATTGTGAACCTCTTTTGATGATTTAGTCATAGTGAACACCATCCAAATATAAAACTTTAAATTTGAAAGTATATCATTTACTTTTTATTTTTTCTTATAGTTTGACAATAGATCTACACATAATTAAACTTAAAACTTTAATTTAGAGGGTAGAAGTTTTAAATTTAGAGGTTAAAAGTTTCCATTTCTTTAGGATTTCTTATAATCTCATGCTATATGATAGGTACTCATTCCCCTAAGCTAGTGATAAAAGTGAACACGCTTCTTAAATTTTAGTGTTAAACACTGTTGATAATATTTACACAAAATCATGCATTCAACGTTTAACTTTTCTTTGTTGAATGTTGTTCAAAGGAAAATCATTCAAGACAATTTTCTCTTGGCTTTAGTATAATACCCAACTTTGGTTGAATTGCAAGACCAATTTTTATGTAAACTAATAGAGAATGTGAGGTTTGATATTTAAAAAGTTAATATAAATCGTCTTACTTTAATTTCCGTGTTGAAACAATATTTTATTGTGAAAAGTACACCCTATTAAATTTCAAAATAACATGGTTATGATATTAAAATGACATTGTGCCTATTTTGTCATGGTCAAGTCATGCTGAATTGACTTTATGTTTCAAATAATTGACTATTTGAATATTTTAAAATGTTAAGGATAAAATATAAGTATGCATAAAATATAAAAAGACTGTCCCAAACTTTTTATAAATTGAACATTTTGGGTAATTTCCAATGGCATTGATTTATCGTTCATAAATGGAAAGTACATAATCATTATAAAAATTGAAAGGAATTATGGCAAGATTTAAACTTATTTGACTTTCACCTGTTCACTCATTATAATTATAGCCTTGGATGGGCATTATGCATTATGTCAAAAATATCTATTACATACTGTTTAATACTGTTTACATTCTATTAGTGTCAATTAAATGTACAAATATTTTTATAATTTTGAAATAAATTATTATGCACTTCAGAGTCCATCTAAGCTCTTGATATTTATATAATTTTTGTTCTTAAAATGATTGCCTTTTTATCTTCATGGTAATAAACTTTGTTGATTTCTGTCTGGATTATTTTATTAACAATAAACATAATAAGGCACATAAAAAACACTAACTTTACAATGTTTAAATAAAATGATGCAAATACTTTGGCAATGTTCTAAGGTTTCACTTTGTTCAAAACTTAAATTACCATATTATTAGGCTATTATTGTTTTTCAGCAGCTACTTAATTTGATAATCAAAAATGTCTTGGCTGAAAATCAGCAAATGCTTTCTGTATTGCAGATAGATTAATGAATGTGGCTTTCAATTGAAATAAAATGTAAATACATGTGTATTATTATAATCAATGTTTATTAAAGTCTATTAATTGGTTGAATTGACTAATAACCAATACAGAATCAAACAACTTTTAACTGACAGTATAGCTGGATGCTGCAAACTGACCAGTGAAAGAATATTTTGTGTAATTGCTGATAAAACTGGCAGTAGAATTTATGTCCAACAAAAAGCTTAAACCATTATTCTTGAAGTTTGGGAATTTAGTATGTTTTTGGCCAATAAAGATATTTTATTAGTAAATATTCCATGAAATCTATTAATTGTTTCAAATCTTTTTACAGCTCAGTTAAGTATATTAGTATAAGTACCTATTTTAAATAAGCGCTTCACACAGTTGTAAGAAAGACAGTCCAGGACTGACCAGGATGGGTGGTGTGAAATGCTGCAAATTGAAAAATATAGCTCGAACCTATGTTCAATTGTTGCAACCTATGTACAATTGTGGGGTAAAAAATTAGGACAATTTCTAACACGTTAATATTGCATGCCATTCTAATGACAATAGGTGCTAAGCATACTAAAATGTAATACCAGTGTTCTGCCTTGTCGACGATATGATGCATTAAATTGTTGCTAGTTTTCTTTACCGCATGGAGTGTTAGTGTTTACATCATGCGATTTAAAAACAAATGGAAACCTGATTAATGTAACATTATTAAACATGTTGGTTGAATTGGAAGGATTCGAACCCATGGAATGCAATTGGAAATATCTGCTCTCAGAGTCATGCAGGTCTCACGATCTTGATGGTCACTATTGTATTGGGCATATGTTTTCGGCGCGTTGGTTGGTGGCTGCCCCCGGGGGACCCTCGCCCACTTTGCGGCCCTCCAACCCTTCAGAACCATAATATTGAAAATTGGTGAAAAAACGTTGGGGTTATGGAGTTCAATTATTATTAAGATGAGTGCTGAAAAATGTGCAGCGAGTTGCATACCTTTACTAAATATGTATATATATAAATCAATTTTTTATTTTTTGTGGGAAATGAAGGTAATTGAATTAAAAGCATATACCAAATATATAAACATGTTTCAAATGAAAAATACTGCAGTTTAAATGGTTTTGGGGGTGGGAGGGTTGTGGGGTGGGTGGCTGATCAGCGCGCCGAACACCTATGGCATAGAGTGGTTCAGGAAAGGTATATTTGAAAAGTTGATGTGTTGATGCATAATTTATAGTTCAGTTGATTGAATGCACTTATTGTAAACATGTATCTAGCACATATTTGAAGCAGTTTGAACGTTATTGCTAAATTGATATCTCGAAAACATGCACTGTCAAATGTATATACATTTAGCTAGCACATATTTGGAGCGGTTTGAATGCTTTTGCTTAATTCATGTCAAGAGAAATGGCACTGAACTCGAGATCTTGATGGTTAACTTACTACCCAAATTATTGTGTTTCAGATAGTGCCATATTTGATTTATGAGCGCTAGTATATGCATATTTGTTGGAATGCTGCTTTATTTGCTAAGTTGAATTACCTACATGGCAGTGTTGTATTATAAATCATAAATTGGCTGGGCACGACTAATTTTTTTTTAAGTATTCAATTCGCCGGAGCCAATAATAGTATGATATTGGCGAAGCCAATATTGTATGTTATTGGCGGAGCCTTCGACTGGAAAACGGGAAATCTCCCGTTCACCATCCGAAGTCTAGTGGCGGCCGGCGAATAGACATTTTGTGATACTGGCGATACTGGTTTCTGCTTCCCAGAACCAATTTCGCGCAACAGTGTCAATGCTGTGTTGTTGCTCATATACATTTGTGAAAATTGACTATTTTGTGAATGAAGAATTGAAAGACTAGTATTGCTTTGATCAATTATTTTCTAGAACATACTGTTCCAAAAAGCTATACAGTTTGTTCCATTTGCTTGTTTTGATTTTGTGTCATTTGTTTGCTTTGCTATGGATGCCCTAACAGGGTTTTGTATGCCCGGTATCCAAACCTTTTGGCTTTTATTAATGGAGTCGTGCCCATAAAATGCCAAAGATAAACTAAGACATTACTCAGTGAGATAAATTACATATGCCACTTTGTATGACTATAAAATAAAATTAGTTAAAGTATGATATTGGTTTGTTGTTGTCCCTAATAATGATGACTATTTCTATAGAATAGTCTCTGTTATTTGGGGAACAACTTATACCCTGCCCTGGTTATGACGTAGGTACTGTATCTACGTCATATCCTTTTAACGCTGGCGTCGAATATTGTAACAAGGAAGAAGAAATGAGTTGTTGAAAAAACCCACCCGCCCTCCTCGTCAATTATGAGTGTGAAGTGTCAAAGATTTGAGCTTAAATTTAATACTAGTGTCATGCTTGTTTTGTTGTTTCTGTCCTCTTTTGATATGTTTTCAGATTAGCCAACATAAGCGACGTGTTTCAAGACAGCTAGCCCTACTAAATACCACGGAAGAGGTATCTTTTAGGAAAACTGCTTGGGCCAAAACCACCAGCAGAGAGAATTCGACAACGGTGCGACTCCAGAGATGTGTTCTATGAACTTTCAAATACTATATTTCACATGTTGTGTCTGCTAAATTTGCATTTTGCGGCCGGCGAATAGACATTTTGTGATACTGGCGATACTGGTTTCTGCTTCCCAGAACCAATTTCGCGCAACAGTGTCAATGCTGTGTTGTTGCTCATATACATTTGTGAAAATTGACTATTTTGTGAATGAAGAATTGAAAGACTAGTATTGCTTTGATCAATTATTTTCTAGAACATACTGTTCCAAAAAGCTATACAGTTTGTTCCATTTGCTTGTTTTGATTTTGTGTCATTTGTTTGCTTTGCTATGGATGCCCTAACAGGGTTTTGTATGCCCGGTATCCAAACCTTTTGGCTTTTATTAATGGAGTCGTGCCCATAAAATGCCAAAGATAAACTAAGACATTACTCAGTGAGATAAATTACATATGCCACTTTGTATGACTATAAAATAAAATTAGTTAAAGTATGATATTGGTTTGTTGTTGTCCCTAATAACAACCGCATGTACATTAATTATTAGAGCAACCTGATTAATAAAATCAGCTTTTAACTAACGATACGCTACAAGTAAACATAAGATTTGAACTTTTATCATGTTGAAATTAACTGTACATTGTAGTCTATTAAATTTAAATACATTGGCTGCGGTTGTATTAACAAACATATTAGCGAAACAAAGTAACCACAATTAAATGATATCATATTCGACATTCAAGTATAATCTTTCATAAGCATCAGTCACTGGTTTACTGTATGAAAATTGTTTGGTCTTTGGGCCCCGGATCAGTGGGTTTGAGTGCTATATTTTCCTTGAATACTTAAGTTGTTCAGATGTGTGTTGAGGAACATCAGTCATTGATAAAATAGAGAGAAAAAGAACCCCTAAACGGCAAAATTGAAAATGTTGTAGGTTCCGTTTGATAAAGCGCAAATTAACACTGGCCACGGTATCGCTACTGTGTCTTAAGCTGGTGAACCGAGGTGTTCCGTGGTGTTTTTCTGAGAAATCAAATTGCGTTTACACATCCCCGACAGAGCCCAGGTGTATTCCCGGTTCAGAACCCGATATAGCACTGGATATATACGATAAGCGCCGATGCTAAATCGGTGTATTTCCGCTTGATTCCGGTGGAAACCCGACTAACTGTCCATCCCGACCATCGCCGTTTTTGCCACGGTAATGCTATTGGTGATGCCGGTACTGTGCCGGTGACGCCCTGGTAATGCACCGATGCTTCCTGTTCAAGTTTATGAGAATAAAACTGACTGACCACGTTGACATCAGTCATTTGGTAAAAAGACAGCAGAGATGCCACCCGAAGGAAAGGGGATGGAAGTTAGAAAAAAACTGTCTACAACATCTTCAGAGGTTGAGGTACCTGAAGCTGAAAATGCACCAGCTGAAAAATTTTTCCTTCTCTCATTTAACAAATTGTCCATGCACGTGTTCCTTCTCTAAACAAAATGATCCAAAGTAGCACTTCAAGTTTATATATTCCTGTTCTTTAAATTTCCTGTATCGGCATGAGGTCGTTACACCACCGTATATCATCGTTGTATAACCGTACTTGTCTGCAATATCCGGGACATTACCGGCTCCAACAGGAGCGTTGTTGCCAGTGACCTCAATGTACCCAGGCTCTACCGTAGCTCTGCCTGTTTTACCGTAGCAACATCGTGTCATCACCGGGACTTTGCCGTTTGGACATTGATTGACACGCATCCCAGTTTACTACGATTTGTCACGGTATGGATGCAGTATAGATACGGTGGTTTCCCGGCAATTCCCTGTTCCAAGCCGATAGAACACGGATTTGGGCTTCCTCTCGGTTGAAGACAACCGTGGTGATCTCTCAGTTTGTTCCGGTTCACCATGGTTTGTCTCTTTACTTCACGGAATTTCAACGACCCAACGCCGGTTTACCACGGTTAATCATGGTTGACTAAACCGTGGCAAACCGGGACACCAAACCGGGACTGTGTAAATGGAGCTTAAACCGCCATAGTATGACTGTATTACTATTAGTACTAGCAAGAAAAAAAGGTCTTCAAATCAATGAAATTACTTAAACCGAATTCTGATCGCGACAATATCATAATACTTTTAAGATGTTGTCAATCAGGGTTATAAATGAAAAAGGGAGACAAAAGAAAAATACTTATCTATTGAGACTTGAATTTCAATTGTATCTTTCTAGAATACGCTTCTAGCGTCAATATTACATTATATAGCAGCTCAAATCCTCGATATTTAGGTTCATAAAAGAAAACAATTAAAACAAAGATACTTTTTGTTAAATGGCAATTACAGTAAAAATAAGTATGAGAGCGTTTTAAATTTAAATACTACTACTTTTAATCATGATTTTAACATGAATTTATATCTTGCGACATTTAACGTTAACATTGCGACATTTAACGGCAAATGATTTTGCGACATTTAGCGGCAGTTGCGACATTTAGCGTTAAGTGCGACATTTAGCGGCGTTGCGACATATAACAGCACCACAAGCATTACTCTTTACATATTTCCAGTAGAAATAACTTGCTTTTGTTAACAAAAGTGAAAAGGCGATGTCAAACGAGTTCATGTCGGTGGAACCTGTAGAAAGTGTCCTTCAAACTATTTTAAAGCCTGAAGCTTTTCTACGCGGCTTTTAGAAGTACATATACATGTATATAAAGTAATAATGCATTCGATTATCTGTGTGACATTAACTATCTTATTTTGCCACGCAGTCAGTATCTTACTTTAATTAGCAGTACTTTCCCGTTCATCATTGGCTCTGTCTGATCTGTCTATGTGAAAAGTATATATTATATGAGAGTTGGTCTGTTAATGTAGTGACGCAATGCAGTTGAAATCCGAGGGCGCGAGTTTTCAAAATATTTTCCAGGTTTTTTGACAACAGGTTATAAATTTCCAATTAACACGACTCTTTAATTTGCTACATTCATTTATAAGTTATTGAAAGCCAAGACACATTATTTTTAATCGGTACGGCGTGAAACATGCATGGGACTGACCAAACCGGCAACGGCCGATTGGTAAACATTTAGATGTTTGGGGTTAAAGTTAATAAAATTTCTTTATTGACAATATACTTGAAACAGATACACAAAATAAAACAATATACAAACAAGATAAATAAACAAAAGGACAAACTCTTTTTTCAATTTTCATTTAGTGTAAAAGTAAAATAGTAAAATCTGACAGCGTTTAGATTTATTTATATTATGATAAATATCAAATAAAAAAACTCTTTTTTTGAACGATTAAAATTTGCAAAAAAAAAATGCTAAAGATATCTCTTATCACCCCGTGTTTAAGAAAAGATCAAAAGATCCTGATTTTATATCACTGCTTTACGACATTAAAACTGATCGTATTTTGTTAAAATTAAATGGTAGATCTACATAAACAAAATATAGAAATTGCTGATTTGCAAATTAAATAACCAACCCTTATTTCGGATAAAACTGATAAATATAAACAAAACAAATAGAAAAATAATCGAATCAAAATTAGGATCAATTTTTGGATCAAAACCAATATTCGGATCAACTGAAAAATACCCATATCTTGTAAAATAATATTAAATTTATTCTAAAATTTCATAAGCATGCCATTTCAAGTCAAATTTTATCAAGTTGATATTTAATATTTAATCTACGAGGATAAACAATATTTGAGCTTTTTTAATTTGATTTTGATCCTGATCCTAGTGAACACGAGACTAGGCGTTATCATGTTGGTAGCTAAATTATTTAACATGTATTTTGATATCTCTTTAGCTTTGGAAGGCTAAACCTGGGTCCATCCATTATGTATATATATATCCAATAGGTTATGGACCGTATGAAATACTTGCATTTTCACTTCTTTAAGAGTTACTGATACAAGAATAAATTCACACTCTTTCATGTTAAAACATCATATAAAATAGCCACATCGCAACATTTGTATTTTGCATCTTTAAAGGAACTCCAATGAGGTTTTTTGACAAAAAGAAACAGGAATTTTTTCTTTGAACTGTGCACCATTTGATGTATTTCTGGGCTCAAAACATGTGTGCAAAATTTCAGATCATTCCCATATACCACCTGTAAATGTTTTCCCAGAATAATCATTTTTATTGTGCAAAATGGCCGATGCAACGCTTTTCACTCTAACCGGGCTAAAATTGTACTAAAAATTTAAACTATTGAGTATATTTCTTTATCATCAATTTATCTATGCAAAAACGTCTTATGGCTGTTTGACCTCAGTGGAGTACCTTTAAATGTTAACAAATTTTAAACATCAGTTGTTAGCAGAAAAGATTTATGAATATGATGACAGACAGAGATTTATACGATCTCGAATGGGTAATGTATCTTCTTAGATGAATGTAGCCAGTACAGCTTTAAACAGTCATGTTTTTATATTTCTTACTCATACATAATACTAAGAAGCTAGAAGCCCCGCTTGAAATTTCAAAATAGAAGTCTACATGTAGCATACAAAGGAAAAGCAATCCATTTTCCCTGAAAGAAAATATTCTCAAAATCTATTTTCCGTTAAACGACCAAACCATACCGCTGGACCCCTGTGCTTTCTTCGGTGTGGACGGGCCTGGAAACAAAAGCGAGAAATACAATTGCAACGTTAACAATGCTTAAAAATTCAAGACTGGGTGAAAATAATTCTGATGTTTTAATATTGAAAAAGTTGAAACTCCAAGTCATTGGTTATCGTCAAAAACAGATCAGCTAGCTCGGTTTTTAGGACAATCGTTATAAATCAAAACAGTTTCATTAATCACAGACATTAATCATGTCTCAAAAACGAATACGTTTTCCTTCTTTAGAAAAGGAAAATATGTCAACAATAACAAGACACCAAAAAAAATAATTTGTGAGAAATAAAAGCATTTTTGGGATGGCCTTTAAACATGATTATTAAACAAGAGGGCCATGATGGCCCTGAAGTCGCTCACCTGTATATAGCACCCCCGGCAGGGCCGATTTTACCCCCAGGGCTTTTATTTAAACAAACTTGGTAGACACCCATAAGATGTTTCATGCTAAACATCTAAGCTCTAGCTCATTGGGTTTCTTAAAAGAAGATATTTTAAGTTTTTACTATACACATATAGTTAATAAATGACACCCCTGGGGAGGGGCCAGTTTTGACCCCAGGGCTTTTGTTTGAACAAACTTTATAGACACTTACTAGAAGATGTTTCATGCTTAATATTTAAACTCTAGCTATTACAAAGAAGATTTTTAAGTTTTTGCTATACACATTTTAGGAAAATCAATGACCCCTGGGGCGGGGCCAATTTTGACCCCAGGGCTTTTATTTGAATATACTTGGTAGACACCCATTAGAACATGTTTCATCTAAATATCTTATCTCTAGCTCTTTGAGTTCTTTGAAAGAAGATTTTTTATGTTTTTACTATATGCATATAGGGAAAATCAATGACCCCCTGGGGCCGGGCCAATTTTGATCCCAGGGCTTTTATTTGAACAAACTTGGTAGACACTCATTAGAAGATGTTTCATGCTAAATATCTTAGCTCTAGCTCTTTGGGTTCTTTAAAAGAAGATTTTTAAAGTTTTTACTATATGCATATAGGGAAAATCAATGACCCCCTGGGGCGGGGCCAATTTTGACCCCAAGGCTTTTATTTGAACAAGCTTGGTAGACACTCACTAGAAGATGTTGCATGTCAAATATCTAAGCTCTAGCTCTTACGGTTTTTTAAAAGAAGATATTCTAAGTTTTTTCTTTCGGTTGCCATGGCAACCAGAGCTCTGCATGGAATTAAATTCTTTGAACAATTTTTAAAGTTGACCACCAAAGGAACGTTCCTGTGAAGTTTGGATGAAATTGGCTTATTAGTTTATGAGGAGATGTCATTTAAAGTAAAATTTTACGGACGGACGGACGACGGACGGACGCCGGACGAAAAGCGATCACAAAAGCTCACCCTGTCACTTTGTGACAGGTGAGCTAAAAACAAAAAACAAACATATGATATGCAATATAATATCATAGCAGAAATCTTTATCGACTCGTGATCCAAACATTATAAAAAATTGAAATTTATTCCTCCAACATCACGATAAAACTTGCCTTGTTTAGTTTTCATTTCTTGAAACATTTCCAGTTGCTCTTTCTGGTGTTCGGTAAGACCTTTCTTGTTTACAGGGGTGGCAGAGATATCTGGGGTTTTATCTCTCTCCAGGTATGCTGGAGTTTGAATCCCTCTGCCTGTATTTCTCTTGTCTTGGCTTGAAATATATACAAAAAAGTTTATCTATACGAGACGTGTCATGACAAAACCAACATAATGCGTTTGCGACCAGCATGGATCCAGACCAGCCTGCGCATCCGCGCAGTTTGATCAGGATCCATGCTGATCGCTTACAAACCCTATAACAAGTAGACAAACTGATAGCGAACAGCAAGGATCCTGATCAGACTGCACGGATGCGCAGGCTGGTGTGGATCCATGCTGGTCGCAAACGCATTATGTTGGTTTTGTCATGACACGGCTCAAATTATTATCTAAATATTGTGTAAGTTCATACAATGTTTTGTTTGGTTTAAATCAGACCAACGTCTGTAGCCTTGAAATCCCGATGCATGTTGACTTTCTTTTTATTTAAAATACTTAGCGACATCACTGAAGTGACGGGAGTGGAAATAATTTTTCGAGATTAATGTTCCATTTGATGTAGGTCTAGACCAATGACTTGCGTGCAAATTTTCAGATAATTCACTCACTCCCTTTATCAAGAATAATTACTCTATTTGTGAAAAATTATCCAAATTTGAAAAAGTTATGCAACGCTATTCACTCAAATCTATTCACTCAAATCGCAATAAGAAAAGCACAAAATACATTTTTCAATTTGTTTCTGAGTATATTTTGAATCATCTTTTGCATATCTTTCTGTTTTAAGTGCGCCAGCTGTTCTATGGAAGAAGTAAAATATTATGCGTTATGATTTCGGAACTCAGACCAGTTATTTAAATTATAACGGAGTGATCCCAAACCCAACCCTTGCTTTTTTCCAATAATAATCGTGAAGCGCTTCTATGTTCAAGATTTATAAGCTAACTATATGTAGATCTATTCCCTATTATAAGAATTGATGACTAATTCATTCGTTTTGTTATTTTTCAAACCTAAGCTAATATCTACTGTCAGTGGCTTTGCCGTTTTTTGTGTCACTTTTTAAGGAACGTATATATGTAGTTATAGTCAATAAAATGTTAAAAAGCGAATGTTTTAATCTTAGAATTCGACTTTAAAGGGACTCCATCGAGGTTTTTTGACATGACGGGACTGGAAATATTTTTTTGAGATTACTACTCCATTTGATGTAGATCTATACTAATAACTTATGTGCAAAATTTCAGATCATTAGCTCGCTCCGTTTTTCCAGAATAATTATTATAATAGTGAAAAACGACCCAAAATTGAAAAGCGTTTAAACGCTTTTCAATCAAATCGGACTGAGAATAGCAGAAACTTACGATTTTCAATGTATTTCTTGTATATTTCTTATTTATATTTCTGTTTAAAGTGCTCATGTTTATCTATGTGAAAAATTAAAATGTTATGTTTTTAAGCTTATAAACCTCAGTGGAGTTCCTTTAAAAAATGTATATCTATAGTCACCAAACTTTTATAATTTTAGCACCTGCTACGAAACATTCACAAAATCGTGATAGTATGATAGTCTTTAATAGTGAATACAAAGCACAAAATACCTTAACGATGTATCTTTGCTTGGACCATCAGGTAAACCAATCAACTCGTTCCTGGCTCGAACATATTCCTGGTCCCTTCTCTCGGCCAACATTATTTCCTTCCTGCTTTTCTTCTTCTTTTTCAGTTGACCAGGTCTCAGACAACCACACCATCGCCAGCTGCAAAGAAACTGGGTCTGGTGAATTATAATTTTTAGTAAAACTAGGAAGAAAAGGAAATAAGAACATCGCATAGAGTTTCAAACAGTAAATGCGATACTTACAATTATCAATCTGATTGTCGGAAAATATCTCTCTCTCTATTTTCAAAATGGTACATTTTTGTAAGAAATACATATATTTAAATTGGTATCTGGTCTGGAATTATTTGTTCACCTTTTTATGAAACAATTGTAATAAAACATGGTAAAACTTTGAAAAGCACAAAGCGATACTATAATTTCATTCATACACTAGCGTCTACTTAGATTCTGGGATGTCTGAAAGTTATTAGTTGCAAAATGAAAAATGTGAAGTTGTTTTAATTTTGACGTAATGATATCTTGTGGAAATAAGATTTCTTTACCTCGACTTCTTTTTAGTTTTCGACAACGTTTTATGAATCTTTTCCCTCTCATGGTCAAAGACACATCTCAGCACTGTGAGAACAATACAAACTATCAAGAACATAAACACAACTAATGCAGCTGCCGAAATCAACGTAAGTGCTGACGTAGTACACAGAAAACATTCGGATACCCTCTCGTACGTCATTATGGTCGGTCTTTCTGTGTAAGTCACTGTCAACGTCACTGTCGCCGAGAGAGATCCAGGGTTCGTTCCTTTATCATTGATAAGAACGGTTATATAAAAAGATGTGTTGTAATCCATGGTAAATTCGGTGAATACTGAAACATTTCCGCTCGCATCAACTTGAAAAAAGGTTTTCCCGTATCCGGTACTAAGTCCTATGATGCTGTATTCCAACTCGGCGTTAACCGTGCTGTCTATATCCGAACAGTCCACGTTCACAAGGGTTGAATTGACGGTCTGCGCATATGTCAATGAGAAACTGGTTACTGATGGAGTACAGATTGGGTTGTTGTCATTTATATCTGTGATTGTTATAGCGTAAGTTGTATCGTCACTCAAACCGTCAAGATCAGAACAACGAACTGTGAGATTCACTTCATTTGCAAGGTTGACGTCATCGTAGTCGTAGTCTAACGCGAGGGTAATTTGGGCAGTGGCAGGATCAATGGAGAAATATACAGATTCCGTGCTGAAGAGTATCGTATATGTAATGCTATCTGGTGGTACATTGTCAGGGTCGGTACATAACTGATCCGGTATACCAACAACAGTTCCGCTCTGAAATGAAGCAGTACACCATCATTTAGTGCAATTATACATGTAGAGGACTTGAAAATATACAGTGCAATGGGTGATAATATTATTATTATGAATAATATTCATCTAAATTTTGGCATGTTTTATCAAGTTGTCATCATAATTCATGCAACGAGTACAACTTACGAATAATATATAAAAGCAGAAATCAGAATTATGAGTCCCTTTGTTACCCTCATTGTTCAAAACATTTTTTCTGACAATGTCATTGGAATTCATCGTGTATTGGTTAAAGATAAAACACAAAAAGGTAGTTTTGAGCAGACAATCCAACTAAAATAAATTTTGTATACAGTAAACCAATGCTGCTGTATGAAGTAATAACCGTATGCAAATTATGTCTGCAATGTCTAAACAAGGGCAATTTGAAAACAAATGTTTTTTTTTTGTTTTTGTTTTACGAACTGTATTTAATTTGCCTTTTGATTTTTTTACAAAAGTTTTGTAATTCTTTAATGGCAACTTTATTCTTAGACTAAACAGTTGTAGATATCCTTATTAAGCTGAAGGTTTTAAAACTAGTTACAAATACAGTTAAAAAAATTTAGACAATGTTTAAATATAAAAAGAACTCTGTCATCCATTCACTTGTCACATTGTGTACATTTACAAAATATCAGGCTTCAATTTGATCTTTTACTTAAGTACAACCATAAACACAGTGAAATATAAAGGTTAATCTTTAGTCTCCATGGGACCCCTGTATTAACATTAGATTGTAAAAGTGTGTTGAAATACAATTTGATATTTATAAAGTATCCAAGGAAAGCTATTTTGCCATGCTAATTGCTGAATGCTAAATGATAACTGCGTAATGAAAAATGCTAATTGCTGTCTGATCATTGCAGATATAAAACTCTTTGGAAAAGAACATATGGTTAAAAAGATAACAAGTGGGCTATGGTAGCCCCCATATCGCTCACCTGATTATTGAGACTCTGAATTAACATTGTTTGCAATGAATGAAAGGCAGAGATATAATGCAATACTCTTAAACTGATACCATGGAATTCATATCCATAGCTGAAATATTGCAAATGTTAATAAGGTTTTTCCATGTATGCCTTTTTATGTGCTGTTACCTTTCTGACCTCACATGACCCATAAACAAGAATCATACAAACAACCTTTCTGACCAATTTCCAGGATATTTTGGCTAAATATTTAAGCTCTAGAATGATAACAAAGTTTTTCCATTTTTGGTATGTGTGAAATAGATTTTGACCATGGATGGCCAATGTTCAAAGCTAAGCTAGAAATCATCTAAATAACTATTTTCCAGGATATTTGGACTTTAACAGTATCCTTTACAGTGTTAGCAAGGTCCTCCCATATTTGGGCTGTGTAAGCTAGTTTTAGATGACAGATGAACTTTATTTGAACTTAAGCTAGAAATCATACAAACAACCTTTCTGATCAATTTCCAGGATATTTGGACCAAAACGATATACTCTAAGTGTTAAGGAGGATTTTCAATATTTGGACTGTATGACCTACTTTTTGATCCAAGATGACCCATATTCGAACTTGAGCAAGAAATCATTTTAACAACATTTTTGATTAATATTATCTATGAAATTAATACCAAAACAATAGCCTCTTTAGAGTGTTAGGAAGGTTTTTCCATATTTGGGTTGTGTGACCTAGTTTTCGACTTCAAATGACCCATATTTGAAACTGCTCTAGAAACCACTAAAACCAAATATCAAGATGTTTGGACTAAAACTGGGGCGTTCTTCCATATTTGGAAACCTATGGGCCCTCGGGTTGGGTCCATTTTTGACACTAGAGACAAACTTTCAACAACTCGGTTAGTGGACATATAAATTTATTAAATTATAATAAACTAAAAAATGGCCCCGCCCGAGGGCCCATAGGTGTCTAATATGGAAAAACACTCTGTTTCAGTCCAAATATCCTGAAATTTGGCCAGAAGGGTTGTTCAGCCATCTCCTTGGCGACATAACCTTCTCCTTCACGACAGAGCTGTCTCCCAGAATAAATATCGTATATTTTCTTTAATAACTGATGTTTTGATCTAATTTCAATTTTAATTGATTTCTAGACCATATATCTACTTAACATTGGTATTTGTTTTTAATCTGAATCGCCATTAAGATGAAAATTGGAGGAAAAATAACCTGTTTCATGATGAAAACCGGACCATTTCATCGCTAAATTCGGTAAATGGGAAACGCCGCCACAAATATATTTCAAACACAATCATGACAACTGTACGTTTTCTGGAAATGTTAATCAAATCTACATGCCATAGCATTCTCCGAATTTCGATTTTGGTGTAGAGTTTACAAAATATATGAAAAATGACAACCCTTTTACATTTGATGACATCTGAATTTAGCGACATGCACAAGCTCGGAAGTAGTGATAGAGCAATTAACCGTATACCTCCGAAAGCGGTACCAGGCGTGATTAAGCATTGTAACTAAGGAACTAGCATTGCATTTTTACAGCAACAAAACAATCAAATCTAACATGTAAACAGACAAAACACCATCTCTTTCTGCATCGTACGGAAATATTTGCATGTAGTTTCAAACGTCAAAAGAAAAAGCATACAAACCGCGCTTTCTTCTATCGTCACGGGCGTTGGCGTCCCTGTGAACGTAGGTTGTTCATTTATGTTACTAACGCTGACTGTCAATGTAAAAGTTGATGTTGTCTGTACATCGATATAGTCCTGGATTTCCACTTCAATTATGTATTCGGTAGCTATCTCGTAGTCTAACGTTTGGTCACCTAGGAGGAATATTTCCCCGGCTGTTGAAGTAAAAGATAAACATTGATAAAGTACAAGTACAATGTAATTATAAAACTTCCATAGATTAAAAAACGCCAAGGGAATGCTGTTAGTGACATAGATCTAGTTATAAAATCAAATAGTAAAATTAAGAGAGTTGTAATGCTGTACTTGATACAGAGAAGCAATTAAGCAAAGCAAATATCTTTGCCAATTTGTTTAATATTTGAGAAGCATTAGAATTTCAAATAATGCCTCAGTACATTGTACTTGTCATGGTGGCCGGGGGGGGGTCTCAGTCAAGAACTTTTGCAGCCCCACTGTCACAATATTCATTGTATATGACGTCTTCTGTCTTAATGTTATCGTTTTGGAGTCAGCAGTCTGCACAGTACAAACTGACAAATAAAGGGCGCCGCTGCAACAATTAACTTTCTTCATACATAGCCTACGCATCAAATTCCACAGACACTTGGGGTTTGGAGCTCAAAACGCCTTTAAAATCCAAATAAAATGCATATTTGTCAATCCCAGCACATGTCCTGATCATATATATATATATATATATATATAAAACTTAATATAAGCCGTTTTGAAAAAAAAATTATATTTCAACATCTATAATAATACTTATAGGCGTTTTGAGCTCCAAACCCTAAGTGTCTGTGTCAAATTCCAGTAGAAAATGTTTCAATGTCTTATAATATAGTAATCGAAAATGCTTCAAGGGCTTAACAATTAGTGCATATATTAACTATTGCATTTATTGGCACTATCATTCCATGTCTGATTTAAAAGGTAATATCCATATTAACACACTTACTCGCTGGTACCAGTTCAAAGGCGCCATTAGTGGTTGTCTCGGTCATTTTGACAGTATCTCCTTCGGCATCGTATGTATCGATATCATGCACTAAAAGCCTTCCCGACGTGAATTCCGGTAAAGTAATACTATGGTCAGGACTCACCCCATCCGCGAATTCAGGCGCAGTATTTCGATCTGTTCAAAGATATTTCTAAAGTTTTTAATATTGTTTCATTAAATTGCAATATTTTAAAGCCACACGATATTTTCAGGTTGCGAAAACAAGTAAAAAGTAGTCCAAAGATGGCGAATGTATTACATATAGTTGTCGTTTAGAATGGCTGAGTGAGATTAAGATCAACAAACATAGTGCCATATCTTTAACTTAGGGATTCCACGCTACCATCAAAGTGTACCATCTTCCCCTAATTCCCCGCTGTAACCAAAATAAAAAGTTAAAAGAAATGTCAATTAAGTCCTACTTTTAGTAGTCTTAATGATAATCTGACACTATTAATATAAAAAAATTCTTTTTCTTTCTTCTTCTTCTTTATTTGTGTGTGTGTGGGGGGGGGGGTAAGCAGGTTAGCGAACAATGGTACATGTACATTGTACACTTTGAGGGTAGTACCAAATGAAAGCGTATTTTATTGGGTAATTTATTGTGTTTGTTAGCTTTAAAACTAGTTAAAAAGATATGAAATACACATGTAGTACTTAGCGTCAATTATAACTGTAAGATATCAAAGCATTAGGTTCGATTCCCGGAATGTACATGTTATTTTCTTTGTTGTTAATCGTGAAATAGTTCCACGGTCATTTGCTCAGTACTTCTGGTTCGGCTTTACATAAGTAATTATCAATTCAATGCGAAAGTTAAGTAAACTGCTTAACAGCTTGCCAAAGAATGGTACGGTGGCTGAACTGGGTTCTGGTGAATTCAAAGCGGCTTTCTGTCGTGACCCAGAGTGTAAACTACAAATCTGAAAGAAGGCACTAATCGCAACAGATTTACATAAAAATTGCACACTCGGTTCGATTGAGTCAGTACATGAGTGCAACAACTGGCTTTGGCGGTACTTAGCTTAAAAAATGATCACCACACACGACAACACGCATTCACATTTGTGTGAAAAGTCAACATGTTGTTCTACAAATACTAGTACATTACCGTTTATGTTAACGGTTACTGTCACAGTGCTACTGGCTGACTTCTCGTCGGCTACTTTAACCTGAACAACATACTGGGCTTCGTCATCATAGTCAATAAGGTTGTAGTGAATTTTCAACATATCTACAACAATAAAAATAAACGTTGGATTGGTGTCCCGACTATCCCCCTGTTTGATAACACTTTATAGAATTATATAGAAGCCTTAAAATTATGTATTCTGTGGAGACTTTGGCAAATTTTATACAAAGCTAATGATGTTTAACAGTAGTAAATAAAGTATTTCTTATATCAAATGATATATATTTTACATACGTACACGTATAAAATTAATAATGATCCTTTATACAAGAAACATATTACCGTACATTTAGGTTCTCATAGACCGACTTTAAGTGACCTTCATTTGTTTCAAAATTCATATCTACTTTGTGCTTCAGAATTAAACCTTTGAGGGCATTACTGATGACATGTCAGGGGTCCTTGCTCATAGCAAAAGCTGCATACTGTGCCTTAACGGACTAAATGAACCTCATTTATCGTAGATAATTCAAGTGTATATAGTATGCATACAAATTAATTTAATCCAATTAGATAAGGAATAAACATAATTTAAATTGTTATCGATTTAATTTGCAATCGTATTGTCAGATGTGCATGTATCCTACAAGAACATTTCAAAGAATAACTACATGCATTAACATCCTATCAATTTAAATTTAACGCTACGCATTAGGATCTGGCGGGCACCAATATGAGGTCATCATCTCGTAACCTTTCAAACAGTCAATCATCGACGAGCTTTTGATATTTTGAAAAGGATACGGTTTCTAATTTGAACCGCTGGAAATCCAATACCGAAAAGGTCATTTTCACGATTTCGAGAACTAATATGGCTATGTCCTTATATATATATAGCTTCCAGGACTGGCAAAACATTTTTGCCCATTAAAAATTGAGTCTATTATATCCAGTTTATTTGTTTCAAATTACTTCAAACATTTTTTTTCTAACAAAAAATAAACAATTCTTTAACTTCACCGGTCAGCGAAATTTTTATACTTCGTCTAATGCCTGTAATTATGTAAATAACGGATTGATTGCATGGCTAAAAGCAGTCTTTCGTGAAATCAGAATCACAATAAAGGCGGCAGTCAGATCTATATGAAGAAATAACTTTAGGAAATCAGAATTTATTTTAATTATGAAGTACAAATGTTGGACATTGAAAAGGCAACTTATTATAGATATTAAAACATTTTTTACAAAATGTCATAATTGAATAACAAATCTGTGTATAGTTATGACCTTTAAGATTCACTTTGTCCTCATCAGACTTCTGTCACGATTTATAGTAAAAACTAACTGAAAAGGTTCTTCTGAGAACAAAATGGTTTTTTTCTTGTTAAAAAAAAACAGTTAAGTGAATAAAAATGTAAATGCATTTGGTGTAAATTGATTTTAATATTTCATTATTGAAATACACAACCAAGTCGAGACATATTGAAATCTAGCGCATACATATTAAGATATGGCTATTTTTTCATAAGAAAATGACTATTACAAATAAAATTACAATTATACAATTATAAGTTACATTAATAAATACAGGACCACTGATGACAATTCCTTCGAAATTGCCTTTTTAAGTAACAAAACACCATTACTTAAACATGCATTGTACTGCCGCAAAACTTCAGTTCTACAAAACGTCACATACAAAGCGTACATGTGTTGCATTTCCTCCAGCAAAAAGGCTGGATGCCGCCACATAACGTCTGCATTCTAGGAAAAATTGTCAATTGGATGCGCAGCATTATATCACTCGAACTACGCCCTCGTGATATACCTCGCATCCGAACCTCAAAGTGATTTTAAATAAAAATCACTGTACGGGATATTTCTTATTTCTTAATTCAGACATATTGGTAACTGCCTCTGACCAATCAGATCGCTTGTTCTAATAACTAAAGTTTTACTTCACTTACCATTTGAGAAGGTGAAAAAATTGCTTTCCGGTTCTGCTGGTGTGATGCTGTCAATAGCCTGGTTCGGTAGAGGAGACGGCGTGTCGGGGTCCGTGTAACTCAATGTGAATATATTCATTCCAGCTTTTATCGTCTTTGCTGACAGATCTACAGTTGCTGTAAATTCATAGACAGTTATTCATTAAATATATAGTTTAATTATATACTAATAATTTGATCACTGATAAAAGTATTTAATAGCATATTTTTTTTTTAAAAATTAAACAAAGTGACAATTGGCAATCGCTTTACTATGTAATAATTTACCCATGTAATTTGTTATGAACAATGAGATTGCTTTTTTACCACCATGTGCATGCTTTAAACAGAAATGCGTTCTTAAAAAAAAACGTTACTTTTTTGAGTTTTTGAGGAACGATCTAATTGAATACATGGTTCTTGATGAGATTCTTACATTACGGAGAAATTACGGAGAAGTATTTGCAGAATATTTGTTTTGTTTATTATTATACATCATAATGTACTTATAATATACGTACTGTGATCGTTTAATATCGTCGGTGCAACATTTTGTATAAGATTGACAGTGACAGTTGCATCCGCCGACACGGTTCCTTCTTCGCATCGTACTGTGACGGTATATGTCGGTGTGGTAGCATGATCAAAACCAGGAGATAATGCAACCTTAACCAAGTATTGACCTACAGGTATTTTGTAAATCATACAAGTGTAATTATTTAACAAGGTATATTTGATTAACAAGCGCAGCAAATTTTAGAAAATTAGACTCGTTATACAAGGGGAAGAATCACGCCGTTCGTTACCCAAACAAACAAGATGGCGGATGCAGCCAAAAAGTATGTTTTTCTCTTTTTTCTCTGAAATTCGTGATGTTCTAAAGTATAGGTACATATAACAACCTTCTCCATAATTTTCCTGGCACACAGGATTTTATTTCATGATGTTTCGTCCCGTACTTCATCTAAAATGCGCGTCACCAGATTCGAAGCGAGAGAATTTTCCACCGGTTTGATCGTGGTAACGTACGGCTTTTTCTCTTCGAATCTGGTGACGCGCATTTCAGATGAGGTACGGGACGAAACATCATGAAATAAAATCCTGTGTGCCAGGAAAATTGTGGAGAAGGTTGTTATATGTACCTTTACATTAGAACATCACGAATTTCAGAGAAAAAAGGGAAAACCCTATTTTTTTGGCTGCATCCGCCATCTTGTTTGTTTGGTTAACGAACGGCGTGATTCTCCACCGTGATATACACTAGAATTTGATAAAAATTGGAACAAAATTTACAACACATAACAATTATAATATCTGTTGAGCTTATGAGTTTTCTACCGTCACTGTACCTTTCTTTATAAAATTGGTCCAATATAAATCTATTCAAAGTTAAGCTTAAATGAGCTGTGTCACGACAAAACCAACATAGTGGGTTTGCGACCAGCATGGAACGCGCAGTCTGATCAGGATCCATGCTGTTCGCTTATACGAACTCTATAACAAGTAGAGAAACTGATAGTGAACAGCATGGATCCTGATCAGACTGCACGAATGCGCAGGCTGGTCTGGATCCATGCTGGTCGCAAACCCACTATGTTGGTTTTGTCGTGACGCGGCTCAAATATTTTTACTATGCAAATTAATAAGAAACGATCTTACCCCCGCCAGCCCCTGCTGGTATTGTAAATTTTGTTTGTGCCGGATTGAAAAAGCATGTGACAGTTGTAATGCTAGGGCTCTGATAATACGTCACACTGTACAACAGCTCGCCACCGGAAGTATCTTCAAAGACCGATACAGATGCCGGCAAGTCTCCAATCTCTATGACCCCGGCGCATTCACCTGAATATATAATATTTATTCATTTATAGATGTATGTTCTTCTTTCTAGCTATACTAATGGTATTCTTGTGAAAAACAAGGTTCCATGATCGATTCTTTACCCACAGCGTAACTGGTGCGCGGAGTTTGACACCAAAATAACCAATGCTGCCTTTTATATAGGACAATATTGCTGTATAAATGCACTTCTACGGCGACTGATCATGGTCTGCACTATTCGCTATTCAGTCAGAACAAATTATGATTTTTTTTCCCCTAAAAGGACAAATAGTTATGTTCGGATTGAAAGATTGACATGTCCTTTTAAGATATAAGGCGAAGTTAGGGTACAAAACAAATCATAAAATAAGTACAATAAATGTCAAACATTAACATACAGTATCTATAAGACTTTGTCTTGTAATAAAATATATATCATGATAATGTAGATGAGTAAATTTCTGTAAAAAGTTGACAAAATACTTCATTCTTAATCTGCATGTAGATGAGTAAATTTCTGTAAAAAGTTGACAAAATACTTAATTCTTAATCTGCATGTAGATGAGTAAATTTCTGTAAAAAGTTGACAAAATACTTCATTCTTAATCTGCATGTAGATGAGTAAAATTCTGTAAAAAGTTGACAAACTTAATCTGCAGGGAACGGAAACAACTAGCCTTTACCACCAGTTTAATCAGTTTAATACCAGGTCAAAATCCATCTCCGCACAGACTGACCTAACTCGATATTGTTTGAAGGTTTTTCTTCTTTTTTTTCTCTTTTTTTTAATGAAATCCCTTGGACCGCGAGTCGACTGTTCCAAATTCCAAATTCGAAGCAGGTCAAATCCATTATATTAACATCAGCAATCTTATGAATATATTTTATAAAATTTAGTTAAAGTAATATTATACCGGTTACATAATCTAATGGTTGAGTCTTGAAAGGGTTGTAATAAAGAATATTTCTGCTATTTGAAGCACATGAATATTGTACTTACACAGAATAAAATGTTCGGAACAAAATATTTTTTTAGTTATATTTAAGAATAAATAAATATAAATATAAATAAGCATATCTTGATGTTCATATGAATGAATGAGTGAGTGAATGAATGAATGAATAAATATATGAACGAACGAATGAACGAACGAACGAATGATGCAATATACGTATATGTTTAAACAAATTGTTGAGTGTCTGTCGAAAGTATATGAATTGTTTTATTCTAAAAATTACATATTATACATTCATTTTTCTACCTATGCATGTCCTGTTGTTGTTGTTTTTGTTGTTTTCTATTTCAGAAGGCCACATTGGAAATAAGATATATATGATTGTTATTGTATGTTCTTAATGTGTAACATTCTTTAAATAAAGATGATATTATTATTATTATTATTATTAAGGTTTTTTTTCGTTAAGCAATGATTATGTGCATGCGCCATACACTTTTAATATGAAATGCACTACCATATACATTTCATACAAGCATTTAAGATAAAATCTTTTTTTTTTAAATACAAATAATAATTTTTGTAGCAGATATATAGCTTTATACACTGACTTATCAAAATTCTTACATTCCATCTATCCATCTTATTACCTTAAATTACCCTATTTAATTTATTTTCTATCGACTATTTGTCTAAATTGCGTGTGATCATGATTTCTATAAATAACACAATAAAAAAATGATTTGAATTATACAATAAAATAGAACATACCTGGTACAAAAAGACTCAAAAAGAATCCAAGTATTAAACATAACATTTCATATATATTCTTAGAGTAGCGTACAGCATTTCAAAGTACTCTATTCACTTTTTGATAACACATTAAGTTAAATAAAATCAGGTCTGAAAAAATTATATGTGACATTTTTTCTTCAGTTTTAAAATCGTATCGCAATTCACCGGAGTCATTGGCGCAGTAAGCGAAAAGACAATTGGTCTATTATAATCTCTTTATATTTCACTGATCTATAGGCTTAGATAATATTAAACAATAGAAGTTTATTTTTACTTTATTTTAGTTACGTTATTCTTTTTAAATATCTGACCAAATCTTATTTCAGATATAATACTATTGTAAATGCATATGCCGTTGGAAAATAAAGTGACACAATTACTCTACTACAATGTAATGGGCGATTTAATAAAAGTATTGAAATTTATTGACTATTAACCTTTACTTTTTTTGGGAAGGAGATGAACACGTGATTTGTATGTCATTATCTTATGTTTATATGTAAATCATTATATATATAAATATATAAAGGATTCAATCGAGACTAATTCAAGGGCAGTAACCTTGCCTTAAATAATCTAAACTGTACCGAGTGAATGGTTCGCTCATTACAGTGTCTGAAAATGTATCAATAGTGAGGCAATTTAAATCTTTTCCATCTATAAAATATTCCATTCAACTTTTAGTACGTTTATAAACTAGCCCTAACAGTATTTAAATGGCCTGTCATATTACAATTGAAAAACATCATCATTTAAAATTAAATAGTACGACGCTGTTATTGCTGTGCGCTGATCTTGTCTGCACTGGTTACATTGGCAAATTTCGTTAATGTCAGCAAGTTAAGCTCTCTTTGTGGCCAGCTTAAGAGAACTGACCTCCAATTCGAATGGATAGAATTATAGTATATGTTTACATTTATTCAAGTTTTGTTTGTTTGCTTCATTTTACGCCTTTTCTCAATATAGACGGGCAGTTTCCTAAACATCGTTCCTGACTACCTTCCTCTGCGCTAAACTACCAACAAGCATCTCCCGGGGATCGATTCAAGTAAAGAATACTAAATATCATAACACCATGATCAGTTTTTTTCTTCAAGCCACCAAGCCAACAAATATTTATCTTTATATTACATATTACTACTTTATCTATATTTGTCACCATATAATTGCTTCACACGTGGTTTTTACACAAAAACAACATATTTTACTTATAACAACCATATTATCATTGGTAAATACTCCAAAGGCTGACAATAAGTCTCAGTAATATAAATATTCCTCTCCACAGAAGAATTATTCGGAACACCTCGCCAATAACATAATTATAAGCCTTACCCGAAGGTTGACGGAAATGGCCGTAAATTTGCGATTGCTAAAAATTAAACAATTCGATATTTAGCCAAATTCATATACACGAACGTGCAAAAATGTCGCAGTTTATGTGATCGCTAATGATTAAATTACCATGGCAACGAAGATATTGGATTTTCTTGAGGAAATGTTTTCTTACATATATTTTCATTATCCAAGTCTTCAATTATCACCAAAAGAAGTTGACCAAATTCCCATGACAACTAACCGAAAACATAGTTATGAAACCAGTGTAGCCGATCTGTTTATAGTAGCAGAAGTTAAATTCTTCTGTTTATGCGTCTCATTGAAAAAAAAATTTTTTTTTTTTTGAATTTTGATAAAAAAGGTTAGGAAGAAAACACCGACAAGATGGAGCAGATGTCCGATCTCAAGTAAGTTGCCATTTTTTTTATTATTATCCTTTTTTTCTATTCCAGATTTTCTAATCACAATTACCATTGTTTGTATATAACTAAATTATGTAGATAGCAATTATTAATTATGTGTATTTTACGGCAGCAGAATGGAAGAAAGTTTTGAAAATTTTACACGTTTTTCTGAAAGAACACAGGATTTGTTTAAAGTTACAATTTATGCCACTTTAATTTATAGTAACTGCCAATGTTTATATCACATCCTACTATTGTCAATTTTCACATATGTATGACTTCCTAAGCGTATTCTACTTTGCGACATAGATAAATCTCTTTTCATAAACCCTTTTGTGATTCTTTGCTATAATGTGTAGATATCTGAAATTTAAAAAAAAAAAAAAAAAAACGAAAAAAAAAACATGATGACCGGTCACTTTATTTAAATGATAATATCCCAATATCTATAATATGCCTATAATTTTATGTTAATAACCCTCCAATCTTATGTTTATAGCACCACAACATTACAATAATCTGCAATATCCCAACCATAGCATGTAATGTCCCGACACCCATCTTTAATATTCCTACATTCATTTGTAATACCCCCACATTTATTTGCAATGTCCCTAAATTTATCCGTAATATCCCTACCATTCCTTGTAATTACCCGATAAGTACCTGTTGTATTCCTACAAATATCTTAAATATCCATAAATATATCACTAATTTATCTCTAACGTCCCTACATCTATCTTTAATATCTAAACAATTACCAATAATATACCTACAGTTATCTGTAATTTACATACGATTACAGTAATGTCTCTACAATTATCTGAAATATCCCCACCGTTACATGTAATATCCCTACAATTATTTGTAATATAGTATCCCTACAACTACATGTAAATAATATACCCCTACAATTTTCTGTAATATATCTACCATTACCTTTAGATCCCTATAATTATTTGTAATATCCCTACAACAATTTTAAAACACCTAAAATTATCTGAAAAATCTCTAACATTACCTTAAGACCCAAACAACAATTTTGTAATATCCCTACAACTATCTGTTAAACACCTACAATTATTATCTGTAACTTTTCTATAGCTATATATGATATCCCTACAACTATCTGCAATATTCCTACAATTATCTGTTATATCCGTGTAATTATTTTAATCCGATCATATTTTAGGACGGAGAATTTAAAGAAAGGTGCGGCACCTGTAAACAACGATGATATTATTGACCTTATTCAGACCAACATGTTTGCAGAGATTGGATGTGGTATGTATAGTTTATAGGTCCTATCTAAAGGTTAACATCAAAACCTTTTGTGAGGACCCTACATGGGGATCACCTTAAGTTTGCTGGGAATAAAAAAAAACTTTTGCAAAGGCCCTGCATGGAGTCACTTGAAGTTTGCTGGGATTAAAATACACCCTTTTGTAAGGGCATTGCATTGGGGTCACCTGAAGTTTGCCGGGAATAAAATAAACCCGTTTTGTAAAGGCCCTACATGGGGGTCACCTGAAATTTGCTGGAAATAAATTTATCAAGCATGATATTCCCTTAGCATTTGAAAATCAGTCATGTTCTACTAATGACACTTTTGAGTGGCTGACACGTGTACTCTCTAATGGTTTCAGGTGCTTATTCTTTGTGAATATTATAGTTTATACAGTAAAAGTGTCTGAACCTTGACATGTTTATACTGGAACACATAGATTTGATTTTTTTTGTGTTGATTTATAATGAATATATATTTGTACAAATAAATTTAATAGTAAAATATGCTTGTGCTTGATGAATATACGTTTGAACGCATAGATTTAATAGTTACATGTGTTGATTTGTAATGAATATACATTTGTAAACATAAATTTATCAGTAAATGTGCTGATTCTTTATGATTATACGCATAGATTTGATATTTACAGGTGCTAATTCGTAATAAATATGCCTTTTTACACATATATTTAATAGTTAAAGGTGTTGACCAATGAATAAATTGGTACACATAGATTTAAGAGTTGGGGGTGCTTATTCATGATTAATATACATGTATTTGTAATATAATTATGTTTGAGAATTCTGAAAGAAAAAAACGTGTCTGCTTCATTTTCAATGTACAAATAATTAGAGTCCAACCCTACAGGAAATACAGGTATTTTTTTAGTATATTCATACGAGACATGTGCTGGGCCTCATACAAAGTTGTTTCTTGATATTTTTTATAAAAACTAACTTTTTAGCATACGATTGTTTCCAGGGTATACATTTAAGTTTAAAATATAAATTATGTTGTCTTTTATATATGTAATTTATTTCCCAATTCAGGTCCATTATGTCGTGTGAACCCGTTGACAGACCGCGGGAAAAGGTTCCAGTTGTTTAAGATACTATGTTTGACAGTGATACCTATCCTCGGTGTATGGGGCTTTACGATGTACTCACTTTCAGACAGTGTGGAAAGCAAAACCGACATTGAAGTTGTAAGTTACATTTTGTGAACCGGATCTGTCGAAACGTTAGGTTATTAAGGATTACTACAGATATTACGTAGATTTAGGATATATAATAGTTAGTCCTCATATTCATATTTAATCAGTGATTTGTGTTTTGTTATTTCAGACACACGTCGTATATGTCTGGTCATCTTTACGTGGTGAAAAGATTCCTGATTCCGGCGCACTCCGGCGTCAATTTCTGATGTTGCTATTTAGAAAAATAGTTATTATTTATTATACTGTGCAACCTTTCGAAAAGTTTATTAAGTAATGGAGACATTATAAAGGCTTGTGTCCTGTCAGTGAGTGTGCAGTAGATTTTTTTTTTATTGTGGTCTCTTCCTTAAATATACCGGAAATGACCAACTGCTTTAATTAAATTTGTCTTTTTTACATGCATAACCATGCATATACCAAATATTATGATTTAAATATTTATCACAGGCAAAAAACTCGATGTCTATAGTGGTAGTCCTTGGACGCTTAATCCATCGTCTGCAGATGGAACGAGATATGAGCGTTCTGTATTTAAGCGATCTTGGACCTGGAACCAAAACGTTTCTTCTCGCAGAATATATGGCTACTGATGACGCGCTAGAGAAGCTGACAATCTGGCCTGGTGCCTTACAGGTATAGCATTTTATTCTTATAAACACTTGGACAAATGTATTCTAGTGAGAAAAATAATATTTTATATTGTATATGGATATGATACTGAATAAAAGTTTAGATTCGGATACCTCTTTCCGTCAGACATATAAGTTAAAGCATATGAGTTTCTTAACTACTCTAAGCTAGTTCACAGCCACTCCTAGGTTAAAGAGGCTTTTTTCAATTCAAACTCAGATCTCGGGTATTTGATTGGTCAGAATTAGAATCCTGTACAAAATCTACACTGACCAATAAGAAACCATATTTCAGACAATAATAAGAGAAATGTTTCATAGCTCTTAATGGTCACCTTTGACCAAGGCTTAAAAAGAATACTTATAATAATTAAGTAACTTTCTTAAGAAGGTGACAATAACATTTTAAGCCAACACAAATTTGGTGATTTGGTGTGTGTAGACAAGTTTGAACGCGGTGTTTTATTAATGTTAGTTGAGTTCTTGTTTTCGATTTTGTAATGCATATACGCTTTTCTGCTTTAGAGAAATCCCCGGGAGCAGTTCAGAAGCAAAGTTAATCTCATGTCCTATATAGCACAACACAGAACATCCCTGAATCCGAAGAAAGTAGATCTTTATGAAGAAATCAACTTTTACAGGTAGGTAAAATAAAGGGACTCTGAACAGTCAGATTTATAAAATATGGTATGAAATAGTATGATTTACATAGATTAAAAGGATAGGTTGTAGATTTATATTACTATAAATACGTTTCTTTCAATCGAATAGTTAATTGGGCTATCCGTGAGCGAATTCTTATTTGTTACATGGTTTGAAGCATTATAGGAACTTCACTAATGTTAAAGGGCATAAAAGTTTAAGAATGTGTAGCACTTAAAATCTACAAACGGCAATAAAGAAATAAAATCTGAATTAAACTGAAAAATCGACTGTTTGTGCGATTCTTACCTGGATTTGAGTGAAGAGCGTTGCAATGCTTTTCATTTTTAGGTCATTTTTCACAATAAAACTTACTATTTTAGACTAACGGGGTGAGAGAATGACCAAGTTATTGTTCGAGACCTTCGTCAAATGGTAATAAATCTTGGACAAATATTTTCAGTCCCATCATATCGAAAAAAAACTCAATGGAATCCCTTTAACGTTAAATTGCCAAAGAAGATTGGTCTAAAATGCAATTTAACTGCATAATCAAACTACATGTACATAAAATAGCTAGCTGGCAAATCTTCTATTACAGTGACATCACGCGGGAGTTTCTGGAATGGCTAGTAGAGAATATTAAAGGTTCCGGGTTCGGTGCTACTTGGAAGACGCTGGTCGCTTACCAGAAGATAACTCGTTGTAAAGAAGATATCGGTGTGGAGAGAGCATACGGTGCCATGTTTTACACGATTGGAATGTTCCCTCGCTGGATAGACTTTGAATTTTACAACGACCAGGTTCACGACTTTAAATACAACTACAAAACCGCTGTTTTCTACTCCGATATAGTTGTCCCATTGCTTATGGAAGAAGTTAAGGTAAGCAAGACTTTATGCAAACATATACAGTGCAATTGGTTGTAAAAAAATAATATTAATGTAAAACGATTGAAGTATTGATAATTGTATATGGTTTGGTATACTATACATCACTTCACAAAGAATACGCATTGTACAGTACTAAAATGTATTACCAAACTATGTTTAGAATTTGTAAGACATATAATAATGGTATACTTTGAAATATTTCCTCCGATTTGTATGTTAGACTTGAAGAATATGTTACATTTTATTACGTGAAATAAAATGTTACACATTTTATTATTTGTGACTCTTGTGCTTTGTTACAAATTACCAAGAGCTGCTACCTTTATTTTCTGTTAAGTATCGGAACTCCAAACGTAGTTATATGGTTTCATAATGTCGGATATATCGTTATTTATAATTCTAATACAGGAAATCAAATCAACGGGCATCAACATAACAGTAACAGTAAACGCCTACCGGTATGAAATACAGTACCATGACCTGAATGTGTCTTACAAGTCGGAGGAGAAGACGAAATGGTTCTTTGACAACATGACGGAATATCTCGACTCATTACTGATGATTCAAGAAAAAGTTGCCAGCAGAATTACAGAGGAAGTTGAAGAAGTCCTCAAACAGGTAAAATGATTTCTTCTTCTTCTTCTTCTTTTTCTTCCTCCTCCTCCATTCCCCTCGTTTTCTCTTTTTTTGATATTTTTTTTTTTCAATTTTATTATCATAATCACCGTTGTTGTTGTTACTTTTATTTTATTATGATATGTTATTATTATTTATTGAGGTCGAACATCTTCAACACTAGATTCTGTAGTCGTGAACATCAATACTTTCTTTAGATTCTGACAATTATCCCATATGCGTTCTTTCATCTCATTGACAATTCAACGATTTGATTTGTTTATGATTTTAGGTTATCACAAAAGTTGTGATTTACGCATCAATGGTCGTTGTAGTAATTGCTATGTGTCCAGTCATCATGTTCTCATCTGAAGCTCTTGCCAGCGACATCCAAAGATATACACAGACTCTTGTTGCCAAAACAAAGGAACTGAATTTAGAAAAACACAAAACAGACACACTCCTGTATCAGATGGTACCTAAGTCAATTGCAGAACGACTGAAAAATAGTTCAGCGGTAGAATCCGAATTCTTCCGATCAGTCACGATTTTCTTCTCGGGTATTTCCGGCTTCAATCAAGTATGCGCCGAATGCTCTCCCATAGATTTGGTAAAGATTTTGAACAGTCTGTATACTGCTATGGACGAACAAATTGGCAATTATGACGTGTACAAGGTGGAAACTATCAACGATTGTTACATGGTGGCATCAGGTATAAAACCACTAAATATCTTGCTAATATGCCTATTGATTGGCTTGTTAACAATTTTCTTTAGATATTCCTGTTATTGGATATTTGCATATCGGAGATAAAAGCGCTAAACTAATATATAACGTCTTAGTAACTGTTGAGTAAATGTACCCCGATGTTACTAAGACTCAAATCTGAGTCACACTATCAGTTTTATTCTGATATGATAGAGGCATACGATAGAGGCATATACTAATGGTAAAGGAGCACTTTAAAATGGTACATTGTATTAGGTGTTGTTTTTTGTTTGTTTTTAAAGAAAAATCTTGAAACGTATATTTATTAATGAAAACCAAATTTTGATTTGGCAAGTTTCATATCAAAAAAGGTTATTTTAAATTGCAAATGTACAATAACATTATGAACTTTTTACCTTAGATTGAATATTTCTTTTGATTTGAGACCATATTTTTCATTTTGTATATATTCAAGTTTTTGTTGTTGTTTTATTCCATTGTGGTAAAAGGAAAGATCACAAAAATATGCACAATTACTGGTTACCAAAAGAACGGAACTGAACTTAGAAAATAAAACAACACAGAACAGACACACTCTTGTAGCAGATGATTTATAAAAAAAACGCCAAGGATAAGTTTAATCAACATAAATAAAAACAAAATATTCATTCTGAGGCATTATGTGCCTTTAAATTCACATTATAATTACAAACTATGAATAGCTTTTTCTGTAAGGTACAAACAATATAGAAAAAATGTCGTTTTATACTTTTTTATACTATAATTTTATCATTGTAAATATGGATGCTTTAAATTTCAAATGTTGAATTCAGGTTTACCAAACAGAAATGGAGAAAAGCATGTATCAGAGATTGCCTCTATGGCAATTGATGTGCTCCACATGTCTCGAAACAAACAATTCCCCTCCGAACATACACCTATACAACTTCAGATTGGAATAAATACTGGTGAGTATCACATAAAAACAAGTTTATTGTGACAAACGAAATGAACGACGTTTCCCATTCAACTTTTCTTGCCTTTTCTTTAGTTTCGCTTTTGAGCCAAAATAATGTTCACATATAATCAAAATGACAAGTACATGCTAGTAAGATGCGGGCGTTGCAAAACAATTGTAATCAAAGTACTATATTCCCATCGGCCTAAAACAGCCTTGTCTGACAAGATGGTGTTCATCTAATGTGAAATAAATAGTTTATAGTCATTTGAAAATGAGAAAGATCTGTGTTAAATGGATTCCTCGAAAACTAACAAATACTTTCGAAAACGAAATCCTGCAAAATATTTGACCAGTGTCAGATTACAGCATGACAACATGGCATCGCATAAGGCGTCTTTAGTGCAAGATTTTATGCAGAGAAAAATTCGTTGTGCTCCCCAACCCCCGTATTCATCTGACCTTAATCCCATGAGATTCTTTTTGTGTCCAAAGCTAAAAAACATTCCAGGTCGAAAATTTGTTCAGCGCAAACACTTTGGTTCTGCAGTATTCTAGTGTCTAAAATGACTATGAAATGCCTTCAATGATTGAATCTGTACGTTGACACTGTGTATATCTGTTGGAGGTGAATGGTTTGAGGGAACAACATGAACAATTCAGTGAGGAATGAAATTTTACGTGCCTAGATGCATTCATATTTGAACACTCCTCGTAGCAACTAGTTCTAATATTTGTTTACACATATCTTTAGTGTTTATTGTACATCTGTGTTGTTAACGTTTTATATTAGACTTTACCCATTTGTATTGAAATATTTTTGTCAGAATCACGTATTCCATTATGCTAATAAAATGTTACTTTTCTTTTGTTTGACAGGTTCAGTTTCTGCTGGTATTGTAGGCACAGTTATGTTACGGTACTGTTTGTTTGGTGATACAGTCAACATTGCTTCTAGAATGAATTCTTATGGCCTACGTAAGTATAACGTCATTTTGTCTTCCTTTTTATTTACAATACCGGTATTACCCAAAATTAGTACTAGCTAGTCTGCGGAGGATGTCTACAAGTTGTCATTAGACCTAATTAAAAAATAATTTCTGTTTTAAATGAAAAGGCTGCTGAACAGGTACAAAGCACACACATGTTTAGATATCTTTTTACAAGCATAGAGTTATGAGTTATTCAGAAGCTGGTTGTAATCAAATTAGGTACAAAGTTATAAAAAGTTATCTCCAGTAGTGTCGTACCAATGATGTAATGCTCCCACAATGCCGTTAGAGACGTTTCTTTCCCCTGTAATTTACTGAAAGGGCAGTTGCAAACTGATAAGGACTTTGCTCGACATTTGCAAAAGTTATATAACAGAACATAGCTACGGAAAAAAATAATCACAACGAGATAGTAAAAGAAAATTTTATTTTATTTTTAAATCTTAGTGATGATAATGTCACTTTATTTATTCATTTGCTATACTTTCAGCCAACCGCATCCATATAAGTGACAATACTTACTTATGCTTGAAGAAAACTGGCAAGTATAAGATGAAGCTACGTGGAAATATGGACATAAAAGTAAATATCATAACATCACTTCATTAATAATACATTATAAACCATTTAACCGTTTATAAATTTCATAATTATGAATGATAGTCGAGATTTTCTGATTGAGCAAAGAAAGCACAAGAAATAAATGCTTTCTAAGTCAATTCGGTGTGTAACCATTGGTTTATATACAGATATATTGATGTTGTTGTACGGGTTAAAAACATGAATTTCATTTTTCTAAAACACCTCTGTATATGCATAATTTTGGTTACTTATCAATAAAAGGAAGCATGAAGCTTACTAGCGGCTACTGTATATACCAATGGGAATGTGCAGACCACATTAGGGTCTGCATCTAGCTACGAGTATCTGTGAAATATCAGTTTGTAAAATCGGTCAGACTGCAATATTGAAACTAGGCTTACACCGTTCGCTTTTTAGTAAGAAGGTTTTAAGAAATGTTCCCCTAAAAAAGATAAATGATTCAGTCCTTACAGAAAGATGGACAAGTTCATTTAACATTTCCAGCGGGATAAGGGCTAAGTGTGGATGTAAAAGCAGATTCGTTGCAGATATTATGCTGCTGATAAGTTGCAATTAGAAACAAAAAGACAATGCAAATGATGCCTCTCTCATGTAATAAGCTTGTAAAACATAGAATTATACATATTCATATTTTAATGAAAATATCATTGCTTTTTACCAGGGTAAAGGTCGAATGGACACCTACTGGTTGATAGACCGGATGTACGGCGGAACGGGCGGACCGAATGACGAGGATTATTCTAAAGATCGTCTGGTTAATGAAGACGCTTACAATGTCACTAGACCAACAGAACAAAATCTTGGTGAGCATGTACGTTTAATTTCGTTAAGAATAAACGAAAAAACTTTTAAATCATTTTTATTTAAATTATCCTTCATTGTTACCAAAGTATCAAGGATAAAACATAATCTAAAAGCAATGATGATAGCTTACATTCTTTTGCGCCTTTATTTTTATACCCACGAATGGTGGTATGTCATTGCCTGTCCATCCGTCTGTCAATCTGTCTGTCCACTTTTAGTCCGGTCAACAACTGTGTGCATACTAGTGGATGGATTTTGAAATAATTTTGAAGAAATGGGTACACATAGAGACTATATCTGCGTACAACTTCTTGTCACTAATGGCGAAAAACATCTCGCAGGTAGACTTCCTTCAATACAGACATCATCTATGTTCACGATGTTTGATAGGAATCATAACCCATTGTTAGTCATATGAATAAATAAATATCTTAAATAAACCTGTCCACCTTTCAGTCTGGGTAAAACTTTTTATTATTTTAGAGAGAAATATGTTCTGACTGACTAGCGAACAGAACTGACAATGATCTGACGGCACGGATGGAATGGCTATGTTCAACGAAGTTATGTAGTAGACATTTAACGTCCTTTCTGGATTCGAACCAACAGCGTCAAGAGAAATATGTTGATTCGTTTTTCCTAAATAAACCAGTTTCAACTCACAGATTTCGATCTTTTTTATGGTTTTATGTTTTTGTTTTCTCGCGGATGAAGACTCTTTAGCATTCTATTTATCATTGACATGATCCCGACTTTATAAAGGCTATAGATACACAGAAGATTTTTTTTAATCTTTTCCTTGAGTGGCATTTGCTTTATTGCAGGAAGTTCCGATTCGTGTGTCAGCCACGAGCTATTACCCGCCACTGATGAAGGGGATGGCAACGTTGGCAGACGACAAGAAGAAAAATCGAAAAAACGTAGCAGCGAAGATTTAAATCACAGACGACAAAGCTTTGAAGACTGGTGCTAAATGGGATTTTTAAGATCATAGGGACACACGTCAATTATTTATAGAATTTTCCCTACGTTTGATTTCGAACTTTCTTTTTTTTAAGTAAGGTGATATAGATTAAGCTTAATTAAGTATTAAGAACACAGGATTCTATCAAGCTGCATGGTAGATATGCAGGTTGATTTTGCTCAATACAAATACCCATAGGAATGGTCCCAGAATTAAGCGTTAAATGCAAAATCTTGATTAAATAAACACCATGCGATAACAGGGACACATTGATTCTGATATGATTTTCGTTTTCTGAATTGTCAATTTAATAGTGGTTTTCAACAAAACAGTACGAAATTTATTGCAGTAAACTGTTGGAATAATGTTTAAAAACTGCCGGCATTTTCGTTTCAATGAAGCACATGACGCAACTTTTCAATGTATGAAAAAGCAATTGCAAGTTTTCGGCAACTTTCCGTCTTTCCTTCAATCTTCGTATGAGGCCCCGAAAATACACGGAATAAACACAGTCTTTCTATACATAATTGGAGCTGCGTCACGACAAAACCAACATAGTGCGTTTGCGACCAGCAATGGATACAAACCAGTCTGCGCATCCGCGCAGTCTGATCAGGATCCATGCTGTGCGCTATTATGTTTCTCTACTTGTAATAGGGTTTGTAAGCCCTGATCAGACTACGCGGATGCGCAGGCTGGTCTGGATCCATGCTGGTCGCAAACCCATTATGTTGGTTTTGTCATGGCGCGGCTCATATATACATTTTGTACTTATTATTATTATGTTTCAGAAACCAAAAGTACAACTGTTGATGATGTTTTGGTTATGATTTATGTTAATGGGCATTCTAACGAGGATAGATGTCAAGATGTATTTTCAATGATATTATTACCGAAAATACTTTAGTTTCCAACGGATGTCAATAAAATAAATACATTCATACTTGTTTACCTTCAGTCTTCATTCACAGCAAAAGTAACACAGTAGAGGAACTTTTAATCCGTGTTATATCAGAGCTAGATGATTATGAACTACAGGCCATGTGTGCAAAATTTGAAAATATTTTTTTTTGAAGTACCTGTTTTTGCTTTCTTTGGAAGTATCCATATATCACTATAAATAATCTTTGTTTTTATATACATGTGTCTCGATATATTGATATACATTTTAAAAAGTAAATATAAAACAATGATATCATTTATTTTACACGTCATTTATTTAACACCTAATAAAATGTTACTATTAACTTTCTTTATTTGCACCACGTATAAATGTGTCATTATTGGATAGAATATTATCTATTTAGTCTCGTTTTTATTCCCAGAGTCCAAAAAATCCATATCAAATCCATATTGTGCTCCATCTATCCGTTTTCATTTTCCTAGTTCAAGAAATCCTGTATCAGACTTCTATTGCAATTTAGCCAGCCTCGCTTTCATTTTTGAGTCCAAAGTTCCACATCAAATCCATATTGTGCCCGAAATAACTGTATTTTTAATATAATACAAAAAACACCGTATATTTTGAGTGTTTTCTTAATGTCATTGTGTTTTCGCCTTAAGAATTTGTGGTAGGAAATAAAGAGTTAATTTTACATTGTTTAGTACTATATTGATTTTATTGGACTCGCACACAGCTACAAAACGTATATTGAACTCGGCGTCCGATAAAGGTTCAATAATGCATTATAACGGATAACTCGTAATACTTTCTGGACCATGAAATGTGTTATAGTGTGCTGCAGTAAGTTTTTATTTTTGTATGTTAAACTTGTATAAGTATTGTTATATATGTATATATACATTTTAAGGTAGTGTTTTGATTCTAAAGTTTTGTTATGTTTAAATGTGCATTGTCAATTGGCGATAAATTAAAACGTGAAAACTTTGTGTAAATATTGCAGCCAATTGAAAAGATATTCTTCGGTTTAATTTATATAGTATACTTGGCTTGAAAGGGTTGGGTTAAATTTGATTAGTAGTAACCATCATATTATTACGAAGAAAATTTTCACTGCAATAAATTGGATGATTCTGTATATTTTAAATGAAATAATATAAATAATAACACTTTTAATTAGAGAACTTTTAAAAGCCCACGAGGAACAAAAGCTCAGAGCCACCAAACTTGACACATCGTTCAGATGAATCCATTTCAATTAGATTATACAAAACAACTTGCCATTCAGCTGGTTTATTAAACTAGAATATTGTACGTTTAATTTTACAAGCAAAAATCCCATTTTTCCTATCACCCTTGCCTATTGTGATTCTGATCGGTAAAGTGATTTGGTAAAGTGATTTGGTGGTGAAGTGATTCTTGGGATTTTGTCTTGGTGGGCTTTTGCCATTGTGGCTATTTGTCTAGCTGTTTTTTTGTTTTTGTGTTTTTTTTTTTTTTTTTTTTTTTTTTTTTGGGGGGGGGGGGGGTATTGTCCTAGTTTATATTTGTTCTTAACATGTCCTAGACTTCGTTTAGATACCGGATAGTTACAAGGTATTTTGCTGTTTAAAATGTACCAGATACTAGTAATCGATTGCGTTTTATCGCGTAACAAAGGCGGTTAAAATTCAGAATGAATGTGTTTTTTTTTCTTATACATGTATACTGAAATGTTATGTTTGTTTCGCCGACATTGAATATTTATCAGTGTTCGAATTTTAGCATATATTTTACATGTGTGGGACCTAAAATAACTAATTGTTAAATATATATATTCCCATATTTTATTTGGTTTTCTTCTCCTTAAAAAAAATTTCATTATGCCCGTTTTCTGCATGCTTATTTCGACATAAACTTTTATTTTGTTACTGAAAAAAAACTATTAATTTATTAATTTCAAATGTATGAAAGAAGGTAATAAAAATTTATTGAATGTATTTGTATGATATGGAAATAAATATTTGTTCTTTTTATAAATGTGTTAGTTTTACATTTAATCCTGTCTATTCCTGTCATGGCAATGTGATGAGATGACATTTGTTCGCTACGAACGCCGAACTTTTAAACTTTGTTATGAAGTGGTTTTCTGTGTTAGAGCAGGATAAAAAAAGACAACAGTGTGTGAATTGGTAACTTTAAGGCCCATTAAGCTTCAGACATGCTATAATTTTTATTTCTCAAAAACTGATTATTTTTGGTATCTTCTTACAGTTTCCAAAAACATACCCATTTGCAATATATCTTTTTCATCTTAAGTTCTGTTGGTATAGTGAATTGGTATAATTTTAGTGAATTTTGTATGGAAGTCAAAATACTACTTTGTTTACATCTTGCTACCTTGACAACACATAAATGTATGTTCTGAGATACTTTTTTGCAGTTATAGAACATCTAACATGCACTTAATTCATTTTCTTAACATTATAAAACACATGTTTGACATTTCTAAAGAATAAAAAAATATAAATTTCTGAGGCATATTGTGACAAGATACAGCTTATATGTTCGACAGAGCGTTTTCGCAAATTTAATTAAATTTTGTATTCATAAAATTGCACGATTGTAAAGCGCTCCAAATTTGACAACATTTTCATGAACGACAAAAAAAAAACGAAGATGTGTGTACATGTTTTGTTGTTTCCATCCATCTGGAATGGTATTTAATTATATAGGGCATTAAATTTTTCTTCGAATAATAATAATAATAGGAAGGCGCCAGATTATTCATTATCTTAAACATCATAATAGTTTTTTTCTGTGAAAAGGTCATTCAGCGGAGTTCAGAAAATGGTTAAGCAGATGGAGTGTCATAATCTTTGTCTAGAATTAGTCTTGCAGCTCTCTTTTGGAACTAAATGACTTTATCTTCTAGAAAAGATGTATAGTTACCATAAATTATCCATTGGTAAAATATATATGCATTGAAAAACATTGCTGTGTGACGGAGGCAATGAAAGAGATATACTTTTGAATCGTAGACAAAATATTTTATTTGGCAGATGTATATAATGGAAATTATTATCGGCAGATGCTTAACTTATATTGTAATGATCTTCTTATTTGTATTATTCTTGTTTGGCAGAATACATGATCGAGACATTCATTCTCTTACTTGTCAGATGCAATTCTTGTTTTTAAAATTAAATCCTTGACCTTATTTCACAAATTATTGCATATTTACCTCTAGATACTAAAATTTTCACAAAGATATATAATTGCAAACTTAAATGAGGCACAAATACGAAAGTCAAAAAGAGTTCAAAAGAAATAGGAATAACCGTCTTGGTTTCCATATATAAACATATTCAAATGTATGGGGGTTATTAATGCATGCTGAACCCCTGCTCCGTGATTTTCGATATTCACTGCACAGCTCATGCACTTTAAATACACATTTTTGGGGGTAAAATAAATAAGGTAATACAGTATTCTGTTATCATTTCATTATACCCCCAAAAACGAAGTTTGGGGGGGTATATAGGAGTCACCCGGTGGTCGGTTGGTCGGTCGGTCGGGCGGTCGGTCGGTCGGTCCAGACGTCCGTTGCATTTTCCTTGTCCGGACCATAACTTGAAGACTTGTGGTTGGAATTCAATATAACTACATACAATGGTCAAGCACATTGAGAGGAAGTGCAGTGCACAAGAACCATAACTCTATCTTGACTAATTACAGAGTTATTGCCCTTTGTTACTTTTCCTTGTCCGGGGCATAACTTGAAAACTACTGGTTGGAATTCAAAACAACTTCATACAATTGTCAAACACAATAAGGGGAAGTGCAGTGCACAAGAACCATAACTCTATCTAAAGTAATTACAGAGTTATTGCCCTTTGTTACTTTTCCATTGCTTACTTTTGTCCGGACCATAACTTGAAGACTAATGGTTGGAATTCAATATAACTACATACAATGGTCAAGCACATTGAGAGGAAGTGCAGTGCACAAGAACCATAACTCTATCTTGACTAATTACAGAGTTACTGCCCTTTGTTACTTTTCCTTGTCCGGAGCATAACTTGAACACTACTGGTTGGAATTCAAAACAACTTCATACAATTGTCAAACACAATAAGGGGAAGTGCAGTGCACAAGAACCATAACTCTATCTAAAGTAATTACAGAGTTATTGCCCTTTGTTACTTTTCCATTGCTTTCTTTTGTCCAGAGTATAACTTGATGACTAATGGTTGGAATTCAATATAACTACATACAATGGTCAAGCACATTGAGAGGAAGTGCAGTGCACAAGAACCATAACTCTATCTTGACTAATTACAGAGTTACTGCCCTTTGTTACTTTTCCTTGTCCGGGGCATAACTTGAAAACTACTGGTTGGAATTCAAAACAACTTCATACAATTGTCAAACACAGTAAGGGGAAGTGCAGTGCATAAGAACCATAACTCTATCTAAAGTAATTACAGAGTTATTGCCCTTTGTTACTTTTCCATTGCTTTCTTTTGTCCGGAGTATAACTTGAAGACTAATTGTTGGAATTCATTATAACTTCATACAATGGTCAAGCACATTGAGAGGAAGTGCAGTGCACAAGAACCATAACTCCATCTTGACTAATTACAGAGTTACTGCCCTTTGTTACTTTTCCATTGCTTTTTTTTTGTCCGGAGCGTAACTTGAAGACTAATGGTTGGAATTCAATATAACTTCATACAATGGTCAAGCACATTGAGAGGAAGTGTAGTGCACAAGAACCATAACTCCATCTTGACAAATTACAGAGTTATTGCCCTTTGTTACTTTTCCTTGTCCAGAGCATAACTTGAAAACTACTGTTTGGAATTCAATACAACTTCATACAGTTGTCAAGGACATTAAAAGGAAGTGCAGTGCATAAGAGCCATAACTCCATTTTGACAAAATACAGAGTTACTGCCCTTTGATACTTTTCCTTGTCTGGAGCATAACTTAAAACGTACTGGTTGAAATTCAAAACAACTTCATACAATGGTCACGCACAAAAAGAGGAAGTGCAGTGCACAAGAACTATAACTCCATCTTCAGTATTTATAGAGTTATTGCCCTTTGTTCCTTTTCTTTGTCTTTCTGGACTTATTACAGAGTAATTCAATAAAACTTCATCAATGGCCAACCACATTGAAAGGAAATGCAATATACAAGAACCACAACTATCTTTAATTGCCCACAACCATAACTCTATACTTCAATTTTTTTACAAGATATTCTGTTACTAGTAACATCCTCATTTCCGAAGCAGTCTTGTGGGGGTATTAATCACATTTAGTGATAGTTCTAGTTTAATTATAATATATATCACAGTTATTCATCATTTAAATACAAACAGTAAAACATTCTGACCAATAATAACAAATCCTGACACAAAATCAGGCCATAAAATTAGCTTAAAGTACTAAAATTTCATCTTCATTATCTTTAGGTAAGACTATAAAACAAAAACTGCTTCCATAAAATCTAATTCTTGAACAGCTTGGGACATACGTATATCACATTTCCATCCCTTTCAAAATTACTCAAGATTTTATTCTGACATAATGATAAACATTATTTCAATATAAGTTCACTGGCGCTTAAATTCTTCCATGCATCTTCATTATAACTGAAGGAAGTAAAACTGTTCTTATTTTTAAATTTTCTTGTTAAAGCTTAAAAGAACATTTTTATTTAAGTATAATATAGCAAAGAGTTCTCATGATTTCTCACAATTACTGCACTGAGACTGCCTGTCCCTGTATTGAAGGTCCTGACCGTGTGTCGCGCTCATTAGCACGCTCTTTCACGTGCTCAGCAATACCAGGAAGGCGGGAGAAATAGTTCCGTGCCAACACGTGTTTTTGCTGTACTTTCTGTATGAACACGTTACCGTAACCCTGCAAATAAAAATAAATTGATTGTATCAAAGTGAATAAAACATTCAGAGCACTTTGTCATTTAATGAAGTAGGATGTTTAAACAAAGACTTGACAATTACAACATAACACCAACCTGACCCAAAGTCAGTAATTTTAAAAAAATCACCACTGCAAAAAAGATATGATAAAATAACCACAATAACTTACATAAGACAACACATTCTAATTATTTTTTTATTCTTAGTACTGATTACATTTAGCATTTTACATCTCATATATACAATCAGGCTTTTGCTAAAAATTATTTCTAAACAAAGGCTATAAAACAAGAAAACCTGCCACTCAAGACCATCATAATAAAATAGTTGCCAAGTATATGTCAAAACTTCTTGTTTTCCAGAAAACTAAATCTATGTTTTAATAATGATCTTCATATCATCACCTTAGTGCAATAACAGGTTAAGTCCTTCTAAATTCAATAGGTGTTAACCAGTTATTGCACTAAGGTCACAATATATGTGTATAAATGACACATAATGGAACAATCTGATAAGAACAAGAAAGTATAAAAAATATACCTCATCCAAACTGACAAGTTTCTGGTGGGCTGATGCCTCATCTTTGGTAAGAAGTATACAATTCCATGGTGACCATTCCTCGTGCTTGTTCCAGCGTACAAGAGTGAGATCAAACAAGTCATCCCAAGCACTAAGGATACTCTGTCCACCCCAAACCTTGTCCACCAAATAGCGAAGATCATGCTCCTGTGATGTTTATATAAAAGAATAATATATATGATTTATAAATATGTATATGAAATGATAAAGAAAAGAGCTGGAACAAGAAAAATTATACTCTTAAATAACTGACATTAACTTATTTTTCTCACTTTCATATAATGCCGACTGTTTACTATCTCATCAGGGCAAATAAACATAATACAATGTACAATGGTAACAACGTCAATTGAGGAGATTTGTGTACACATGTGAATGCAAAGTTAATTAATGTTATTTTGTTAAATAAAACTTTTACACATTTGTGTACTATTTTACACATACAATACAAGCTCTCTGCAGAGCAATGACCTTTGAGAAGCAAAGGGGTGCCTTAAAAGATGTTAAATCTATTGTCAAGTCTTACTAAGGGCAAATTGAAGTTGTTGTTATAAGGATGTAGTTGTTCTGTAAAGGTTGCACTGTTATTTATGCATTTACAAGACAAATGCCGTTTATTTTCTGAACAATAATTCTGACATGCCTTTTAACAAGATATGAGTTTGACTTAAATGTCCAGTTTTAACTTTTGAAATGTCAATTGTAAATCTCAGGGACAAAAGACAAGCATGAAACATAATTGTGTCAGTAAACAGTATTGTAAACTTGCCTGCCATTACTTTGGAGCTCTCACAAGTTACAACTTAAAATATCAATCTAATATTGGTATTCTAAAAAACTCAAAAGAAAACAAATTCAATCATTTAGTACAAAAGATTTTTCTGCAGTTATTACACATTTACTAACCTGTAACAAAAATGCAATTTTGGATCCATCTCCGATGAGTTCTTCAGCTTTACGAAGCTGTTTAAGAAGAAATCTGTATAGACTGTAATCTTGTCTAACTCTCGCGTCATTATCAATCTTGGTACATCTACGACATTTGCCGACGTTGCGAGAGTTCGAGGACAAGGCAAACTCTGTGGAAGGTAGGTAACTGTTGCAGCTTGGACAGAAATAAATATTCTTTCGCAACACTGATGGATCTTGAGGTACCTTTAATTAATAAATTAAAGAATTAATATATAAATCAATGTTCATGGAAAAAGTTTATAACAGGCGCATTAAATAAATCAAATAGGCATTTAATCATTTTTTCATTAAAAAGCAACTTTTTGAAGATTTGGAAATATTTTAAGATTTTAGATGACAAATTCAGCATTCATCAGATGCTAGGTCATTTCACATGATGGTCTGTTAATAAATAAAAGGAAAAACATTTTCTTGGATCAAAGAAATAAAGAGTCAGTATTTGAACTTGATAATGAAACCTTTTGTCACAAAGCAATTGCTCATCATTATAAATGTGAAATCTACACTGACTCAATGGAACTATCATAATAAATGAATGATGTCACTACTAAGTCACTCATTTGAAATATCATATTTATAAGATAAGGTCACTAATACATGTATAAATTCACATCCATATTAAATAAAATACTTCAAGAGTTGGGTAAACTTTAGTTTAAGTTCTTCAGCATACCCCTCTTTAGACTGTCAGGATATTGAACACAACACATGGTAGAAAAAATGTGAAACAGCAGCATGTAAAGTTTTAGAAGCCAGAACTAGATAAATTCCTGACAAATTTTGTACAATATGTGTCAATGCACTGAACATATGTCCAGTAAACAAACCTTGAGTAATTTGGCAGCCTCTGGGTTGAAGGTGGGTGTTTTGATGTACTGCAGGAAAAGGGTGGAGATACGTTTCCTTAAACCATCAAGGTTACTTTCCTTCACTCCACGCATCAATAAATCAGCCTCCCTGTCTATCAACTCTATAATCTCCTGTGTCAACTTACAGTCATGTTCCTGAAGTAAGAAAAAGCACATGATTTCACAGTCATGTTACTGAAGTAAGAAAAATCACATGATTTTACAGTCATGTTACTGAAGTAAGAAAAATCAACATGATAACACTGTGAGTCATGTTACTGAAGTAAGAATAATCAACATGATAACACTGTGAGTCATGTTACTGAAGTAAGAATAATCAACATGATAACACTGTGAGTCATGTTACTGAAGTAAGAATAATCAACATGATTACAGCCATGTTTCTAAAGAAAAATCAACATGATTACAGTCATGTTTCTGAAGTAAGAAAAAGCACATGATTTCACAGTCATGTTACTGAATTAAGAAAAATCAACATGATTACAGTCATGTTACTGAAGTTTGAATATTGTGGGCTAAATGGAACTTAAGTTATTCTGAAGAAACTGTTTTCAATTTCTAAGTAATAGTGACCTTGACCTTTGACCTTGTGACCCCAAAATCAATAGGGGCCGTCTACCCAATATGGACAATCATCCTATTAAGTTTGAACACTGTGGGCCAAATGGAACTTAAGTTATGCTCCGGAAACTGTTTTTTCAGTTTTAAGGTCATAGTGACCTTGACCTTTGACCTTGTGACCCCAAAATCAATAGGGATCTTCTACCCAATATGGAAAATCATCCTATGAAGTTTTAACACTGTAGGCCAAATAGAACTTAAGTTATGCTCTGGAAACTGTTTTCAGTTTTAAGGTCATAGTGACCTTGACCTTTGACCTTATGACCCCAAAATCAATAGGGGTCTTCTACCCAATATGGACAATCATCCTATGAAGTTTGAATATTGTGGGCCAAATGGAACTTAAGTTATGCTCCGGAAACCAAATTGCTAACAGACGGACGGACGGACGGACGTCCGGCCGAAATGGAATAAGGGGCCATTTCTTTTGTTATTTTCTATTGTTTAATAGAGGGCCAATGGCCCCTTACTCTATTGTTACGGAATGAACTCTATTGTTCTCTTTTGTTCTGTTTACAGTTAGATGGCCCCCTATCCCTATTCGGTAGTGCGGACGGACGGACAGACGGACGGACGCCAGGGGGTATAACATAATATGTCCGAAATTCTTTCGGGCATATAAAAATCAACATGATTACAGTCATGTTTCTGAAGTACACATAATCAACATGATCCCCAATCATGTTTCTTAAGTAAGAAAAATCAACATAATCCTAAATTGACTGATAATTACAGTCAGGCTTTCATTATTTTTTTCCTGTCTAGAATGATTAAAATTATCAAAACTTAGAAACCCATTATTGTTAAAGACCTCTATACAACCTTTGACTTATGTATGACAAACAAAATAAGGAAGAATTCATGTTGTTAGATTTTATTGAAAATAATGTACCTTTACTGTATGTTTAAGGGTTAACAACACATCAAGCCGTTCATCTTGTGTGAGAAACTTCATGTTGATACTGTTGTATATATCCCGCAGCTCTTTAGCGCGAATTGTAAATGGAGTGTCCATTTCTGTATGCTTTCCGTCAAAACCTCTCCATTTCTTAGGGGCTGCAGCCTATAATGAAGAAAAAAAAATACATTTTAAGAACTTGCGTTTCTTTTATTTAAATAATATATGTAGAGACAAAAATGTAGCTCCTGTGTTGTAATAAGATAAAAAAAATATTGAATATCTTGCCACTGTAATACATTGTTATAAGTATTTCATTCATTATATTTTAATATTTAATAAAATTTGTTATCTTGTATACTGGGGACATAGGCAAATCATATTTTGCTGCTTAGCTTTCAAAGAATATAATATTCTCACCTTATCAAGAAAGTCTTGTATTCTCTTGTCTTTATTTTCACCATCAGCCTCGAGTTTATGACGACCTATGGAGGCTATAAGTTGTGTCTCTTGATCTAATAACATACATAGAGCAGCCTTCCTCTCAGCACCAGTTAATGTCTCATCTATTCTTGCTAATTCTTCCTGTCTCCATTCTGTAATTACAATTTACATTTTTTATAATGGCATTATTAACAGGGCAGATTTTTATTTTGCTTTTATCCATGTACTCCAGACTTCACATAGGAGTTTTCAAAAACTGGTCAAACTATCTCTTTCATTTAATTTGGTTTGATTTCATTTAAGAGACATCTAATTTGTAAAATGGTGACATTCCATCCTTAGTAATTAAGGAGGACCTTCATTTTTACTTTGCTGTATAAGACAATCATTTTCCATACAGTCACAACCAGGGCATTTTGGATTAATAAAATACAAAAATATGTATAATCAGGACACTTTAACAAAACAGTCTGATTATTACAATTACACATGCAACATTTTTTGTGTGTTGGGCTTTAAATTGCACCTGGGCTAAGTATAGGTTATATGGCGACTTTCCTGTTTACTTGGTGGAGGAAGACCTTGGGTGCCTATTTGTGCATTATTTTAGGTACAAACAGGCACCTAAGTAGAACCACCAATGTTCTGCAAGCCAGCTGGGTATCTTTCTCACATGAAAGAATCTGAAGACGATTGCATTGCTGGAACCTACAGTGGTGAATGGCAAGGGGTTTGAACGACCTTAACCACTTAGGCAAAGACACCCCTCACATATAGCACCTAAACTGATAAAAAACTAAATAGTATTTAAAACAATGAATCTTACTTTCTAAAGCATGATATAAAAGATCAAAGTCTTCTTTTGTTTTAGGATTCATCCTTCTTTCAAATTCTTTCTTAATTCTATCTGCTTTTTCTTTTTTCTTTCTAATTTCTTCTAGTCTTTCAAATTCTAAACGTTTTCTCTTATCTTCTTTCAGTTTATTAACATATCTTTTGGCAAGCCATCTTCTATAATATTTCTGTATTATGACAACCTGAAATAAATGTAGGAAATATAATTATTTGACCATCAGAAAAATAAAGAAGATACCAGTTAGATAATTTTAAGAAAAATGTCCAAAAAAAATGCAAAGTTGAAGTATTGAGATGTTATACAAACATGAAAATCAAGGGAGATAAACATGATTGATAGATCCTTAAAATACAGAGTTATGACCCTTTCTTTGATACAAAAAAAAAAGAAAGAAAAAAGATTCACAACATATACTGCAGTTAAAATGTAAAAGTATAAAGAGATCTTTTTTTTTTTTTACCAACAAGAGTATTTATAGATGATTTCAAAGGAGATATTTTTTCATTTTAAAAACAAAGGAGCACTTTTTTTAAAAACGTATATTACAAAAGTGGTTTAACAAGAAACAGAAGAATATGTAAACTATCCAACAAACCCTTGTTAATATCATCATATGGTATTCATCTGCTGTTGTATATTTTTGTGGTGTAACAAGTTTATCCTCTATGTTAGAAACATAAACACCAATCCCCGTCATCTGCGTTGAAGTATCGTTTGTTGTTTGTTGTACACGATGAAGCTGCTCAACTGTCTGGGTGTCGCGACAATATTTCTCGGTTCCTGATGGTGGGCGGGGCTTCTGCATGGTTTGAGCGGAGGCATGATGATATTCTATAGATGTCTTTTTATGACGATATCCACCCAGGAATGGTTTCTTTCTTGTTGTTCTTTCAATTTCAACAACTACATCTTTATATGTACTGTCTTCTACAGAATTATAAGAAAAATGAAAAACTTTTTTTTTAAAAAACTGTACCTTTATATCATACTAGAACTATCAATAAATAAGAATAATACCCCCGCAAGACTGCTTCGGAAAAGAGGATGTTACTAGTAACAGAATACCTTGTAAAAGAATTGAAATAGAGTTATGGTTGTGGGCAATTAAAGATAGTAATGTGGTCCTTGTATGTTGCATTTCCTTTCAATGTGGTTGGCCAATGATGAAGTTTTATTGAATTACTCTGTAATAAGTACAGAAAGACAAGGAAAAGGAACAAAGGGCAATCACTCTATAAATACTGAAGATTAGTCCAAATAGAGTTATGGTTCTTGTGCACTGCACTTCATCTCACTGCCCTTGACCATTGTATAAAGTTTCATTGAATTCCAACCATTAATTTTCAAGTTATGCACTGGACAATAAAAAGTAACAAAGGGCAAAAACTTTTAAATGAGTCAAGAAAGAGTTTTGGTTTCTATGCACTGCGCTTCCTCTCAATATACTTGACCATTGTATGAAATAGTATTGAATTCCAACTAGTAGGCAATAACTCTGTAATTAGTCAAGATGGAGTTATGGTTCTTGTGCACTGCACTTCCTATCAATGTGCTTGACCATTGTATGAAGTCATATTGAATTCCAACCATTTGTTTTCAAGTTATGCTCCGGACAAGGAAAATGCAACGGACCGTTGGACCGACTGACCGACCAACCTACCGACCGACCACCGGGTGACTCCTATATACCCCCTCCAAACTTCGTTTCGGGGGGTATAATGACCAACATTGTATCTGTGCATTAATTACTATTATCATTCTCACAGGATCTATGAACATCACTGGTTTAGAGTTTATGCTATTCATAAAGAAGACATTACATGTATTTATAATCATCATCCAAAGAACTACACATATTCTATGCTACATATAATTGACATTATTGTCAATTAAGGTCTGTGGTTTAAACAAGCTTATATTGTTTTATAATAAATAAATGTTCATCATTGGATGCCTTCCTTTTAAAGAGAAGCATACTAATAGGGTATAATCATCATGAGCTACAGTGGTGAAATTTATCAGATATAATCTAACCTGTTTGAACTCTGACTGTGATTACATCAGGCATGTGATATTCTTGCCGGGGTCTGTATGCTTTTATGGGTGTGTTAACTGGGTCAGCTGACTGTAGTTCTAGCTGTATGGTACCATTGGGGCCTACACCCAGATCTGCTAGGGTAGTAGCATCAGTCATGGTTTTACCTGAATGAGAGGGCAAAAAATTATATATTTATTTCATATTCTTCATTCTTTGTTGAATATTATCGCTAGTTTTTACCCTGTAAGTATTATGGTTAAGAGCTCTTAACTTAAATAAAAATTCTAAGGTCAAGTATTTGAAGAATAACAAATTCTATACAAGTCATACTTGTGTGAACTTGTCACTTTAGATAAGAACTATTTCTGCAAAACAATTTAAAACAGCTTGTAACTGCTTCTAAAATCATGTATATATTTTATTTTTATATATCATATTCACTAAAATGACTAACACAAATGGGGTGTCAACAATGAATAAACAAACTTACCATCAAACATAAGCATAATTAGATTGACTGGCATCTTCAGCTCTGAGCTAAAATGTTGTTTCAATTGTTCCAGTGTCTGTCCCAGGGTGCAAGCCTGTGTCACCACTTGTCCACTTGGCATCAAGACAAACTTAACTGAAATTTTAAAAAGCACAGACTGCTTTACGATTATCATAAAGAATTGTAATGACAGATAGTCAAAGAAAAAAGATTCTCAAAGAAGTTGTTCATTTTAGTTTCTTAACGAAAGAAAGTTAATAATTAAAGACCAATAATATTTCATCATCTACATTTTAGCCAGTACCCAAGTGAGATGCAAACAATTATCATTGATGTAGGCTGACATATGTCAAGTATTACTTGGTATAAAATTACAATGTACCTGTGGCAGTTGCTTCCAAGTTGACCTTTGACCTAGGAGTAACAGCATGTGGGTCCACCTCAGGTTCAGGCTCCTTGTTCAGCTCTGTTTCAGTTGAAGCTTGCTGGACAGGGGTAGGTGCTGGAGCAGGCTGCTCATCTTTACTTTCCTATTAATTCATAAGAACTAAATCAATATCCAACAGTAAGGAAAATTTCTGAAAGTTTCATTGCCAAAATTTAACATGACTATTTTATGACGCAGATAATGTTTGTATAAGATCTGAAACTAAACAGGAAAACACAGTTTATTCATTATACTAAATCAATAGTACAGGTATTTAGATTTATTTTTTTATTGAATTAAATATAAAAAAAATGATTATTTCTGTCACCTTAGAATCTTCTACTTTCCCTTCTTTTATTTCTTCTTTCGTCTCTTCTTCTTTCTCTTGTTTTGTTTCGTCTGCAATTGCTTCAACTTTTTGCTCTGCAGGTTTTTCTTCCGCAGACTCCTCTTCCTGCTAAAAAAGACAAGTTGATGTAAATTATCATAACTGACAAAGAAATACATTGTAATGAGTGTTCTTTTGTGAACTTATTACTTTTTCTTATAATAATTATATCATATTTAAAAAGAAGCTTAGTTACTACACATTGCGAAATAATATTTGCTGAAACTTCTGTTATAATTTTCATCATATATGACCTAATTCATGAAAAAGTTTCATGTTTACCTTACATTCTAATACCCAAACTTATATACTTATAGATTTAAAAAATGGCTAGCAATATAGATATACTCCTTTCACCTTTTGAGATTGTTCAGCCTGAGGTTCTTCTGTGGTTTCTGCTTGAGCTGGCGTATCACCCTCTGGTTTAACTGCAGTTTCTGCCTGGGTCTCACCTTCAGGTTTATCAGCAACCTCTGTTGTCTCTGGTTTCACATCTGATGGCTCCTTAAATAATTTCAAAATAAATTAACTCTCAGTTTGCAGACACATTACTGGTTAAGATTATAAGATATAATTTTAAATGTTTTCAATACTTTTGTTACAAATTCTGTGGTAATAATAAAACTATTTTTTCTTATCAATTACATGCACATGTAAGTCACTGTCAAAAACATTTGGTATGTACAGAAAGAAATATCGCTGGAAATATGTTTTGTTACACATACATGTAGAATAATTTGAATTTTAGTGACTGTATCTCGAGATTTTAGATACCAAATAATGGTTTAGCAAGCCAAAAAGTGTAATAATTCATTATCCTCTGATCCTTTTATCGTGATTATGCTCTATGAAGAGTGAGCCAATTACTGAAGATGATGGTATGAACTTTGTTACTGTGTTAGATTCAGTGCCATTTTTTTTACACCACTGTGAGATGTGTTATTTGTTAATTACATGTTAAATTTTACATTCCGCCAATTACAAATGGGTATACCTTCTCTGCTTCTTGTGTTTCTTCCTCTTTTGCTTGTTCTTCTTTAGGTGCTGGGTCTTCCCCACGGCCATCATCTGGTTGTTCCTGCTGCTCTGCAGATTCTTGGGCTGGAGCAGGTTCTTGGGCTGGAGCAGCCTCTGTCTCATTCTGGTCTTGTGTAGGTTCTTCTGCCTTCTGTTCAGGAGTAACTTCTTCTCCAGTTGGTACTGGAACTCCCTCGGTTTGGTCTGCCATTCTTATAGCCTTAGAAACAAAAGTATTATGAAAATCAGTTGTTTACAATCATTTTCAGTCTAGATCTAGAGACATTGGCTCTGAAAACATTCACAAAATCGACTCAAACAAACAAATATTCAATGACAGGTTGAACAATAAATCCAAGTATTGCATATGAGCATGGAACTTAAATTTAATATTATGGATTCGATGTTAAATATACCTTTTTTACTATTTTCTCAGCTAAGAATATTAGTGGCAGCCATTACTGATATTGTTTCATTACGCATGGCAACGAGACGCTTATAACACGGCTAATGGGAAATACATTTTGATTGGTCGGTCGAGTAAAATAAACCAATCGCGTGTCCGCTAACAGAAATTTTTGGTAAACGGGCACTGAGTTGGGACCACAACAACCAGTGTAAACGGTCAAAATATCGAAGATTATTGTAGATAATTTTCCTAATATGTGATTCTTTTTATGAACTATTTAGGACTTATTCAAACAAAGGAATAGTTATTCTTTTCGATCGCTGACCATCAAAGGTAAATCAGTTCTTTAAAGTTTAACTTGTGTTTCACTGAACGACGGGGAATGCACATTTGATTTTGAACAAGTTTGCGTAAGTTAACAAGCCCCATGACAAGGACAAATTATGTTAGATCCAACTTCAATACATTTATAAAACATGCCACGAAACATATTCAAGAATCAGTAATAAATACAATAGTCTGAATATATCTTTTTTTAATTTACTTGAGGTTTTGGATCAAATCATCATTTATGGGTGAATTGTCAATAATTCGAATTGGGGCAAATCAATAGTTAGTACATGTAAACTAAAATTAATTCAATTATAAAATGGTCAAAATAGCTATCTTATTCTTTTCAGATCAAATTTATGAATCATTACAAGATGGTCAGCCATGATTTGTTGCCCTAAACGGCACTAATGATACACATATTTTTAATAATCCAAACATTGTACATGTGCAGCAAATTTACTTATTTTACTTGATGTTGAGAAATAACCAATTGTTTTTCTTTTCTTACTGAACATCTGAACATTATAACCTTGGGTAGGGAGAAGGGCAAGCGAGGGGGGTTAGTAATGTGTCAATGGTATATGGTAAGAAAGAAAATTTGAGTTACATACATGTACATTATCGTCTGCAAACAGGCAGATTTTTTAATTGATATTTGCGGGACCCAGATATATTTGAATTATATAGGCAAGAAACACAAGTTATTGTTTTTCTTCCTTTGATTTTTTTCATACATGTGCACAATTTTCAAACTTGAATACATATATTTTTTAAATGGGGTAAATTACCTCTAAAATAGAGCAATTGTAAGATAAAACAAATCATTATCAATTTGTATTTCTTTGGTATTTAGGTTACATACTTGTTTCTTATCTTAAATTTTAAAAAGATGAAGGCATCACATGTGGTTATATAATATAATTATTTTGTATTTCATCACCTCTCATCGCTAGGAATTTTTCTCTGGTGACATGTTTATTAATTGATTATTTGTTGTTGTTTTTACTGCACATTAAAATTCATGTACAAGATAAATAATAGTTAAAAAAAATCAGTTTTAAAAATATTTGCGATCAATGTTTTCTTCTTCCAATGATATACTTTTTTTCTCAAACAGTATCTCTTTTATATATATGAAAATGTTAATTCTCAAATAGGCCCCTTCATATCTACAGTATCTATTTAGGGAAATATACATAAACACATACTATATTGTTGCATATATCAACATGCATAAAAAACACACAAAATACAAAACATATAATTATAAAATCAAGTAATATGTTTTATGTTACCCTAGGATTGCCCATTGAGCCAAAATCTTATTCCCGGTATTATATGTTATAAACACATTACTTGATTACTTTCATACATTAACAGATGGCAGCTGTGAACGGACATACAAACGGTATGAATGGCCATACAAATGGTGTAAATGGTCATAGTAATGGTGTAAATGGTCAGTATGATGAAAACAGCCCAAGAACTGAATCCAAAAATAGGACCAGGATTGGAGGAGTGGGTCCTGATGGGTACCCAAGGCTTCCACCTATATCTAAACCCAATGTACCACAGAGGGAAGACCCTTATGCCAACAGCAAGTTAATGACATTCAGGCTGGCAAACCAAAAACAAGCTCTACTGATGAAAGTTCTGTAAGTACCTTCAATTAATAACAATTTAATATTTAGTGAAATCTTGAAAATGCATTGCAATCATTCTTAAAATGATTTGTGCAAATGAAATATAATGTTCATTGGTACCAAGAAATATAATTTTGCAATATTGGACAATATAAGATAGTTATAGCTTATAGATGAATACATGTAGTCTGTTAGATGACCATATTACTTAATATAAACAATGCAAAGTATGAAATGAATAAATCTGTCAGTGTATAGAACATGTTACTTTGACTGTATTTCATATGTACCATTTAATCCTTAACCCGCTGAATTTCTCAAATTGGACTTTTCCAGCTTCCTGTCCATTATCAAATTTGAGGATGACAAGGTAAAAATAAGTTGTTATACCAGACTGCACAGATAAGCTGGCTAGCTTGGCTCTATACTGATGGCAAAGGCTAGTCACCTTCAATTTTAGCAGTTTAAAGGGTTAATTTGACCATGTTTTTGTTTTGATTTTAAGTGCCGACACAGCAATGAAGTCATATGAAGATACAAGGGACGTTAATGAGAGAGAGCCATCACCTGATAATGGCCCAGACTACCCTGACGAGGTATGTTTACTTTATAATACTACATAGTGACCTGTCACCTTAGTGCAATAACTGGTTAACTCCTATTAAATCAAGAAGGACTTAACCCGTTTCTGCACCAAATTGACAATACTACTTTTTTCTTCTTTCTGATGCATTTTTATTATTTCATTATTATGATTGAAACATTAAATGATTAATTTGTATTAAATCAATCTGATTTCAATTTAAGATTTTTTTTCTTCAGAATTTTTGCATCTATATATTTATTTGAAGTACACATGATTATTTAGATGTTATCAAATGTAATGCACATACTATTTATTCAACATATATTTGTATAATAAATGAGCAAAAGTTAAAAAAAAAATGATGCTACAAAAAATTTTTTGGACCTGCATAGTTATCCACAGATCATGTATATTAAATCAATTATTTACTGATTATTTAACTTTGTTAGAAATGATTTGAAAAAAAAAGCAAAATATTCTACAAAGTTTTACTGTAATTGTTAAAGATAAGTTATAAAGAAAGAGTTGTAACTAGAAAAAAAATCATAAGGAACATGGATTTCTGATTATGTATAGATAGTAACATGCCAGATTTCATGTTTCTTAATTATTACAGTACTTAATACATTCAACACATGTTAAGCAATTAACTAGGCAAATTAATAGTTAAATACATGTAGATTGAAGATGTAAATAGATTTTACAATCAAAGCCATAGGTAATCCCCTTTAAGGTTTTTGGTATTATCAATGAGAATAGTTCTTTTCATTCATATCTCATTTAGCTTTGTAAAAAGAGCATGAGATTTGTAATTTAGGGGTTGCATGTTAAATGATCCCTGAACAAGGCAAAATTTGTCCATGACAATTAATCTCGGACAGTAAGTCTAATGGTCATTTATCTGTTACAGCTGATTCAGAAATCATGCATGTTGGGTTGTGGGTCACTTGTGGTGAAATTTGTGATTACTGGTTATTTATTTTGGAAAGTCGGTTATATGGACTGACCTCCAGAGATGTGACCAAAAATTTGTTTAAACTGACATAACAAACAGTCATTCATATTCTTTTCAAACATTGCCAATTGTAACTTGAGTGTGAAAATGAACAATTTCACAAAATAAACCTTTTTAGGGGGGAAATATATTTTAATCATATTTAGATGATGCTTTTAGTTAAAACTGCCTCCCATTGCAAATCTTGAGCCAAGAAAAAAGAAAGAACTTACAGAAGATGAGAAAAAGATGGTACATTCTTGTTGTTCTTATATATGTCTCACTAACAAACGTGTTGTTGACATTAAAGTCACCTGTATCAGACAAATTTATTTAAATTATCGCATGAAAAAAGTATTGGGTCAATTTTTTTCCCATATCTATGTTTGCAAGATGCATCAATTGTATATTTGCTTGGTTTTTGAATTTATATGAGAAAGGCTGTTCTGTTGATTCTGTTAATTAGTCCCCTACCGGTTTACCGGAGGGGACTTTAGGTTTACCCTCCGTCCGTCTGTCTGTCTGTCCGTCCGTCAGTCAGTCCGTCCGTCCACAAAACTGGATCCTGCGATAACGCAAAAAGTACTGAAAATATTTTAATGAAACTTGATATATGGATAGATGGCAGTATGGAGATTATGCACGTTTTTTTTTCTTCCTATGTTGAAAATTCTGGTTGCTATGGCAACAAATAGACTGAAAATATGGCAAATTTTACACATAACCTGGATTCCGCGATAATGCAAAAAGTACTGAATTTTTTTTTATGAAACTTAATATATGGATAGATGGCAGTATGGAGATTATGCACGTCATTTTCTTTTCTTCCTATGTTGAAAATTCTGGTTGCTATGGCAACAAATAGACTGAAAATATGGCAAATTTTACACATAACCTGGATCCAGTGATAACACAAAAAGTACTGAAAATATGTTTATGAAACTTGACACATGGTAGATGGCAGTATGGAAATTATGCACATCCTTTTTTTATCTTCTTATGTTGAAAATTCTGGTTGCTATGGCAACAAATAGACTGAATTTCAAGCTTTCTGATTCTAGTTTTTAAGTTTTTTCACTATAAGTTCTTTATTTCTCAAGGTATTTTCTTCAAACTTTAAATATAAGTTGCTTGTCATCAACCACATCATATGTGACAAGGTTTACAACTCTAGCACAAAATTTATCAGAAATACCTCCCTTGAACTGAAAAAAATTTCATGAAAAAACATTGTTTTTTTAATAACTTCTTTTTATGAATGTATCTACTTCAAACTTCATATAAATGTTTCTTATTGTCACTCAACATTTGTGAGTGTTCAATACTCTAGCAAGACTATTTCCAGAATTATGCCCCTTTTGAACTTAGACTTTTTTTTGAGAAATTGGTAATTTTTACTCCAACTTCTTCAATCATGATAGGATTTTAAAAATGTTATATTTTGATAACAGGGATGTTTAAAAAATAACTTTAGAGTGTCCTTCAGTCCGTCTGTCTGTACATAAAAACTGTTTCCTGTGATCACTTTTAAAGAACTTTTTCAACAAATTTACTTAAAATAGGAACCTAAGTGAATGGCCAATGGCCCTTCAGAATGTTGCTTGGGCTCTTACCGGTAGGGGACTTATGGATTGCTTGCAATACTATGATAATTGCTTGTTTTATTATAATTATTATTAGAAAAAAATGTTTACATTAAATTTTATTATTCATATGTTAGTAAGCTTGAATTTAGAAATTCAGATGGGGTCATTTTGAAGAAAAAACAACAAGCAAGAAAACATGTTTTAGGTTACGAAACACTTAACAGAACAGTTTGTCTCACATTCTTGTTGTAAATTTTATTGTAAATACCTAATCCAGATCTAATGAATAGTTTCTCTCTAATTGTGTTTGACATTTTTTTCTTGAAAAAAAAAGAAACATTTTATTTGAATAAAAACAATGTATAATTGATACAGCAGTTATTGCTATATAATAATGTATTATATTTATTCATCCTACAAGAAGTATCAAAATGGGAACCAAGAAGAAATATTTTGGTATTTTAAAATGATAAGTCACTTGCAGAAAAATGAAACTTTTAATGAGAAGTGTTAATATTCTGGGTAAAATCAGTGTTTTTTTTCAACTGCTTTTCTTGTAATATTATTATACAATTATAAAAAAAGAGAGAGAAACTATACTTTAGGTCATCATAAAATAGATATTGTAATGCACATTTTTGTGTATCAGCATCAAGCACAATTTTGATATAATGTTGTTATATTATATGATATATAGATGATGAGCAAAGACAGAAGAATCAGGGTGAGTATATCAAGTCATGTGCATAGATTATCATGTTTAATTAACTTACATACTAACCCTCAGTAGCTGACTGTCCTATTAGTAGAAACTCGGAATTTATTTCTTTTCTGAATAGAAGCCTCTTAAATGCTGATTTCTTATATTTAAAATAAACTTCTTGCATATAGAGGACCATTTAACCTTTCATACTAAAGCATTTGGGCCATTCCCAACCCCTTGTCCCCTTCCTTCTTAATTTTGGCCCTGATAAATTAAAAAAAAATTTTTTTTTTAAGAAATGTCTTTGTTAATGTAGAGGATTTCCTTTTGAATATCAAAATGATAAAATTGATCAATCCACTCAGATTGCATTTATTTGGGGCACAATATGTGGGATAAGAAAAAAAATTGGCTATTAACATTCAAATATATTGAGTTTTCCATTTAGTAATTGTAAACATTTTTCTGTCTTTTGTAAATCGTTTGTAATGCAATAGTTTGTTACTTGATGCATTCAGACACAATATTTAACACACCTTGTTAACAAATACTTTATTCTACTGTAATGTGTATACAAAACTGTGAAGTGGAAGAAACTGTAAAAATCATAGTTTGAACAATAACATGACATCTGTCCAGCAAACAAATTTTATTATTTATCTTAAGTTTTAAATTTATTCTGCCAATCATCATTAATAACAATTACTCCATAGCTATTGTGTCCTTTAGTTCTGCCATTGTCTGGAGAATTATACTTTTGTTACTTTATCATGAGGTACATGTACCATAAATAAGAAAGGAATGGTAACACTACCAACTTGAGCAGTTTTCTGATTATTACTTTTCAGAGTTAAAAGTGATAAAATTACATAATGATAAACAAGATACCCGGTAAATACAAATGGAAAATGACAGTTTTGAGAGTAGCTTAATATTTCTCTTGTTATTTAATTGTCAGTTTTAAGCATCTCAGACTCTCTGCAATTTGATAACCAATGAAGATGGGAATTTAAAAAAAAAAAAATTCTCTCTATATATGTCTTAAGTATAGAATAGTTCACTTATTTTGGAAAGAAAATGTGTAATTGGCAGGGTAGCTCATTCCTTGTAGCTGGTAAAATGGTATTCCTAGGGTCCTGTGGTTCGAGTCTTTGTTTGCCTGCACATTTTTCTCATCATGTAACAAATGAATATAAGAATATTCAGCTTTTCCTTTATCTAAAATGTTTCTCTAATCTACATGTAGTTTGTATAATGTCTCAAGTTCACTTTTATTCTATTTATTTAATTGATTTACTTCTACTTTTGGTTCTTCTTTTTTACAGATTGTTTTCCCCTTGGTCTTTTATTTACAATGGTCTTTCAATTATCAGACTTCTGTTAATCTTAATTTCTATTGTGATTGCTTATACCTTAACTTTTATAAAGGATAATCCACCAACTAGTTGCCAAATTAAAACTTAGCTACAGTTCCCCTGGTGTTTTCCCTCTACCAATATGGCATATTTGTTCTGTTATCTGTTATAGCATTCGTTAGGCTGTACTTCGATCTTGCAGTTGTCTTACTATTCCTATAAAATCCAATGAAATTATTTTAAAAATAAAAAATCAAATTAAAAAACTGCTATGAAAGTTGAATCATTAGAAGAGAAAATATTTTTAACCCTTCTGCTCCTGAATTTCTCAAATAGTCTTCCCAGCTTCCATATTTTGAAGTACCTATTGACAGTTTGAGGACATAAAAAGAGGCTGGTACAATTGCACTAATTTTTTGGGGCTGCTCTTGGTCAATGCTTGTGGAAAGGGCTGTTCAATTTTAGTTTCAGCAATCTAAAGGTTCTAAAGACATTTATATTTTGTATAGCACAACATTTCTGCAATTGTAACATCTGAGTTTTATGTCAACAATCAGTGCATGGGGAAATACCTCCTTATCTAAAATACCACATGTATTGTATTATTGTATGTATAAAATTCTGTTTTGGCACATGTTATAATGAGGACCAAATATTCCAATAGTATAATGATATCAGAGTTGTTTAATCAATAAGCTGGCAATGTTCCAGATTAAAGTTTATAATAATCGCCAAAGTTTATTACGTAGCTTTATTTTTGTATGTCTACAGCTGATTTGATTATAAAAGATTTTTTTTTGTTCTAGTTTTTTTTTCATGTACAGTAGCTGACTGATGATTAAGCCATTTACAGTTTTTTTTAAAACTTCAAATATTAAGACTGATTAGTTTAATTAAAAAAAAAATTAACATATAGTATGACCTGTGTCCTGTGTATAAATATTATATAAATATTATGACCTGTGTATGAATATAATTATGACCTGTGTACAAATATTATGACCTGTGTACAAATATTATAATGTGTGTACTAATATTATGACCTGGTGACAAATATTATGACCTGTGTATGAATATTATGACCTTTGTATTCATATTATGACCTGTGTATGAATATTATGACCTGTGTACAAATATTATGACCTATGTACAAATATTATGACCTGTGTATGAATAATATGACCTGTGTATGAATATTATGACCTGTGTATGAATATTATGACCTGTGTATGAATATTATGACCTGTGTATGAATATTATGACCTGTGTACAAATATTATGACCTGTGTATGAATAGTATGACCTGTGTATGAATATTATGACCTGTGTATGAATATTATGACCTGTGTACAAATATTATGACCTGAACTGAATTATTTTTATCATTTTGTTTGGCATTGTGTAACAGAGATTCATCTGTCCGTTCAAGCATTATAATCATATAGCATTTTGATTTTCTCTTCTCCCTTTTTCACTTATTTCAGTTGAATTTAATTTTATTTTGATCAGGATTTACCCTATATAATTAATACTTACACTTCTGGACTCGAAAGTATTAAGAATTTTTTTATCGGTATATTTATATTGACCTTTGTTTTGTTTGGGGCCTCTTTTTTTTACTTTTGTAAGAAATGAAATGAAATTTTGATGTTTGAAGTAAAAGATATAATGCTGACAAAATATGATTAAGGTAAAAAACTTTTTACATTGTACATATATTGTATATCTAAAGGTGAATTACCAGTTTATGAGAAAATGTGTGGAGAGTGGACCAGTTACACCTATGCAGAAAGAATGGGCTCACAAGATTGTAAAAATGATCCCAGAAAAACTCAGGTCTACACCTTATATGAAGGAGTGCATTAGGGATTTGTTTGAAGAGATAAAAAAAGACTTCACGTCTAGCATGAAGAAATCCATGGGTAAGACATAATTTATTTTATTTAACAATTATGTAAGTCATAGATTTATTTTGATGTAGAATTCTGTGATAATTTGTTGCTTAAACATGAATACCATAAGGCTATTGACTCAGATAGCCTGTATCCTCTTAGTTTAAAAGTGGAGAATTTCAGCTTTTTGAATGGTATGATTTCATGTTCATATAACATCCACGAAAGAAGTTTGCAATTATAATAATACTTTCAAAGTTTAATAGTGTTCACTCAGTCAGGATATCTTTGCACCTCTGACATTCAGTTTATATTTTTGGTATGATTTGAAGTGTACAGTGTAGTGGTTATTTTTCGGCGTAATATTTTGAGCCTTAATTTTAATATTAGGTGCTTAACTCTTATTTTCAGTACAACATGTTTTGATGAAACCAGAAGTTAAAGGACTAGATGGTGAAGTAGCTGGTCCACCACCTCAGGAGCCAAGGTATTATGTCTTACCATATTCTATGAATAAAGTTAAAGGTAGAATGAAGTCCATTGAAAAAACAAATGAACAATTTTAGGATAAGGCCAAAAAAAAGTGTTTCAGGTTTCCGTACCTACCCTATTTTTTACTTGCTGACTTGAGGTCTAGACGTTTTTGCTTTTCTGCTTTTTCAGATTCTTTTCTATTATACAAAAGTTTTTACGTACAAAAAATAGATAAATTCTTACTGGCCTACCTTCTGTTTTTTTATGGGTCTGAGACCACAAACAGAATAGTGACTGTTTTATTTTATTTATTTTTTGCTTTAATTGTCTTTGCTTACCATTTAAATATTTTTAACATATATTTTATATTTCATGATCAGGTTAGACTATACTAAAAGTTTGAAGTGTTTTCTTTCCTAATTTCCAGTATGGTGTATAATTAATTATTGATCAAGTAATCGATCACTGAATATCTTTACTGACATTTTATATGTCTATGGTATTGATTACCCTTTTTATCTTCTTTATGCTAAATGAGGTACTAGTAGCTTAGAAAGGATGAAACATTGTAAAACAATAACAGATCAAAGCAAATTCTATATCCATAGTACATTGCTTAAGTTGCATTCGAGTAGAATTGCGGTTGAAAAAGAAGACAATCAAGTTAAGAAAATTCATCATATCTAAAATATTTTCAAAATTTCTCTCCAATTCTATTACCATATTGTTGTGATTCTTTTGATATGTTTTATGACTAACCTTAAAATTTAGGCCCTTTGTTTTTTACCCCGTTTAAATCATAAAAAAAACCCCTAAAACATAATTCACAGTGTGTATACAGAATCACTGTATCATTTATTGTGAGTTTATATAATTTAGTGTATATGGTTATTGCTAGCACAAACACTTTATACTTCCAATCACTTTATGATTTATTGCAAGCTTATTTAATACAAAATATATTTTTTTTTGACGACTGAAATAAGACGCTTTTTCTCACTGTGATAGTTTAACATATTAATAATGTTATTTTTATTGTATTTCAGAGGTTTTTAGGCACAATTCAACATATAAATAATGTTATTTTGTGTTGTATTTCAGTGGTCTAGATTTCTCCAAGCCATGGCACAATGATTTTGTTGCTGCCAAGGAGAATATCAGAGAGAACCTACACATGTTACATCCCTCCATGCAGACTGTTCTTGATATGTGTCAGACAACACTGGGAAACATGATTCTTGTTGACTGCTCAAAATTCAGGTATGTCACTTTGTTTGTTTGTTTGTTCAAAGAAAAAAGCATAAAATAAGCTTAAGGTAATCTTACTGTTATGCTTTCCTGCCAAAAAATTCTAACATCAGCCAATATCGTAGCAAATTGATTATTTCCGGAACGTTATTTTTTCAAAATCATGGGCATCAGATTATTAACAATCACTCATCCTTTATTGCTATGTACTAAATTTTGGTTGTAAATGGTTAAAAATAATTGAATACCTATAATCCTGAAAAATAACATTCCAGAAATGACCGATTGATTGCGATATTGGCCGAAATTGTAAATTTTTTTGGCTGGAAAGCATTGCAGTAAGACTACCTTAAAGCAGAAGTATTTATTTTTCACTGTAGCTTATAAGGCTGAGTGCTAGTGCACTGTGACCTGGTCACAGCACCAAAATGTGGGATGTAGTCATAAATGATTTGTGTTGTATCTTTTTTCTATATTTTTATTATCTTAAGAATACAAGTTAAATGGTTGTGACATTGGTATTTACGTTGATGTCATCTTGATTCCTGCTGTCAACATTATCTTGATTCCTGGCTTTAGAACTTCAAATTATTCTGTTTTCAGAGCGCAGGGACCAATGGAATTTGAATCACTAAAGAACAATGTGATACTTGATCTAGAAAAGGCAGAAGAAAAACTCATGCTGAGGTAAAAAATTTACTGCAAATTCATTCTGAAAATGATTACCATCATTGTATATAATTTGCGTTGTAAAATTTTATTACAAAAGAATGATTTTGAAAGTAAAAGTTTTGCATTAACTTTCTACTTTTCTTCAGTTGATATATTTAAGAACAGTTATTCATTTGTATTTCCATTACAGTTGGTATCCGAAAGTGATCAATGTATTTGGTGACAAGAACAACTTTAAAAATCTGAAACAGGAGAAATATCCATCATTCTACAACAGTGTAACAACACTTATCTCAAATCAGGTATAAAAAACAATATCTGCATTTCATCATTCTATTTTTATTCGATTTTTTTTATGCCATGATGTTAACTGATGTCATTTCTCACATTCATGTACATGCATGCTCAGATGTGACAATTTGAAATTAACAAGACTTTTATGTAGAAGGCCTTTAAGAGATGTTATCCAGAACTCGGCAAATATAGGTTTTTCCAGGCTAATCCCGCAGTAACAAACCTTTATCATTATAACTTCATCGTGCACTACTGGTCACAATTGATTAGTTAGCATGTTGATCTTATTTTCAAAGCTGTAACTGTAAAAGTTTGTTCGTACCCCCGGATTGGCGGGGAAAACTCAAAATATCTCTTAATTTCGAAGTCAGTCTATTTACAGGTACCCTCATTTGTAATTGTCAATATTACTTAAAAGTGATATATTTTTCTTCACTGGGTAAAATTATTCTCTTAATTTTAGTTTTCATAATTTTAGTTATACCAAGTGATATCAAAAAAGCTTTTTTTATATTTGCTGTGACAAAGATTTTAGGTGATCTTACGTTCTGTTGTGTTCCTTGTATTATATTTAAAGTATTTTGATCAATGTATTCTAGTTGAGGAGACTATTGGAGCGCACTTTAGATGGATACGTCAACTTGTTTGACGCTGATGACAAAACTTGTCTGCCTTTACTGAAAATGGAGCTCACATTTGATGATGAGAAAATGCAGTTTTACCCACCAAGTCAGGACCTTGAAGACACAGTACTGTTTGTGGTGAAACAGATATGTAAGACAATGCAGCAAGTGCCGACGGTTCAGTCATGGCTGTCTGGTGGAAGTACCCTCAACCATACTGACGCCTCGATCCCCGATCATATCCTGAAGAAATATGTTCTTAAACTACAAAAAGCTGTAAAAGCTAACTTTGAAGAACCACAGGCTCATCTGAAATCTTTTGGTATGTTTCTTACTAGGTTGTTAATTTACTGCTTCATAGGAAACAAATAAAAATGCACATGGATACGTAAAAGAGCCTTTTGATCTATTGTAAAGTAATAATTATTAAAGAAATAAATTAGAAAATTGCAATACATATGTGCTTTCCTCATATTATTTGTGATGAGAGAATTGGAATTTTAGGAAATAATCTCCCACTAATTTATCTTCACAATACAGGTTAATAACTTTTAAGCTCTGCTTATAGAGCATTTTATTGTTATTTTGAATTAACTTTATTTATGATATGTTTGGTGTAATTATACAAACACTATCTGATTACAGTGGATAGATATGACTACATTGTAAATGGAGAGGCTCTTGCTGAAATCCAAAAATACATGGAAGTAGAACACACATTTGCAGAATATACTGAGGTACTTATTTATACATATATTGTCACCTAAGTGCAGTAACAGCAAAAGTTCTTAAATATTTAATATGAGTTAATCAGCTATTGCACTAAGGTGATGAACTATGTATTATCAACATTTTCATCTTCAGTTTTACTTAAATATCCATGAATAGCAAAAATTATTTAGTTTCATTAAGTATATAAGTAAAATTTGGTATTCAGAATGAACTTTCTTCCATTGTAATTATTAATGGGTTGTCTAGTTCCATCACTTTGTTTTAAAGAATAGTAATGAGGTCAGTGGTTGATTTCTGTTTAAAATGTCATTTTATATTTAACATTTCTCACCTATATGTTATTTTACTGTAGCAAATTGAGAAGTACAGAAATCTAGCTAAGGAGATCATGGGTTTACCAAGCATTGAGCATTTTGACATGATTCGATTGGATTGTGAGGATTTGAAGAGAGGTCTAGCTGAAGCATCTCGTGGACTGGCTAATGAACTATTGAGAAAGGTGTCTGATGATCACAGGAAAGAGAACAAAGAGTAAGTGTTACATAGTTTATCACATAGTTTATTACATAGTTTATCATATAGTTTATCACATGCTCAATATTTAGATCTTTTTCACATTTCTTTCAACAGATACAATGAGTACTATACAACTTTGGAACACCCTTTCAAGATCATTTATTTTGTTTTTAATAAAAGATGTTGCTATAGTGATGTTAGATTGATACTGTTGTTGTAAAGAGTTATTTCTCTACAAAGAGTAGCTATGAAGTGGTTGCACTATACATAATGATTTTTAAAAGAGTACATATCATCTGTTTGATATTTCATTCGTCCATTCTTTTGATATTGTTTACAATCAGCAGTTTGAAATCTCAAAGATAAGAAGTAATTCTAAAATGGTTTTAATTAAGCAGAATCAAAACATTAATGTTTGAACAATTGCTTAATGGTGGTTTTTCTTTTCCAAAAATCATACCATATCCCTCTATTGCTAAGTACATTATATTCAGTATAAAGTATGTTATAGCCCATTTGCAGGTATCAGTATTATAATATGTATAATTATCACTTACAGAATCTGTGAAGAGTTCCAGAACATTATGGATAGAGCACTACGTGACCCAGAGACAAGCGAAGACCTGATTGACATGATTGCATTTGTTGAGCATGCTCGAACACAAGGAATGGTCAAACTGAATGAACGTATTACACAGTCTAAGGACAGACTTGCCTACTTGATTGATGTGTTTTTGTTTACACCAGAAGACATTGCTCTCAATTGTGATGTGCTTACATGGCCGAAGAACATCAACCCAGTATTTGATCAGAACGAAGAGGTAAAATTTGCTTTTAAATGTTAATAATATGTATAAAATGCATTGTACATAAAGTTTGCCACGTTGTAAGCAGTATGAATATTAAACAAGCTGTATGGAGCGAATGGCGTAAAAACAATATATGGAAAGTTTAGAATTTGCAGAAAAAAATTTGGCTTGATACATTTATTCTCCATTTGTATAATTTCACTGTTCTGCAAGATATGTATTTTTTTACAATTCAGTAGCTGTATTGTAATCAACACATCTTTATTATTAAAATAATGTCAAAAGAAGCTTTATCTGAAAAACACAAAACAAAACTTTCTTTCTATATTTTGCCCAGTAAATTGACCTTTTGTTATTTGTATTGTAGCTGATAGAGAAGTCTAAACAAGCCGGTGAGAAGGGATTGTTAGAGAAGAGAGAGAAGGTAATGCTCGAACTTGAGAAGTTACGACAACGTGTTGATGAGTTTAATGACTACGGTGAACTTGATATGATGCAACAATATGTACAGGATGTACGTGCTGTACAGAAACGTCTGGCTGATGTAACCGACCAAATTACGTGGATAAATAAGGTAATACTGTTGTTAAATGTATCTCTTATTTTAAGAAGTTATTGATAGAAATTTTCTAGGAAAGCATAACCACATCCTGTATTGTAATATTTTTTTTCATCAAATTTATAGTAGGTGTTTAGTTAATGTTTAGGTTTCAAAAATGTTTAAAACTGACATGGAAGAAACTCATATAAAAATACAAGGAGCTTAAAGCTATATGAAATATGAAAAAGTATAGTAATAAAAAGGAATGCCCGGCCCACAAATTCAAACAGTGAAGTTTAGTCATATCAACTAAAACTTGTATCATTTAAAAATTGTTTTTTACTGTTCACTATTATCTCAATGTAAAAATAAGCAGGTCTGTATATATTGGCTGTATATTATTTCAAGATTAATCAGTTGATTAAATGTATATTTTTACTGTTAAAAGTTGATTATATGTATGATTTTACTGTATAAGACAGAAGTATAATTGAGCCATGTCACGACAAAACCAACACAATGGGTTTGCGACCAGCATGGATCCAGACCAGCCTGTGCATCCGCGCAGTCTGATCAGGATCCATGCTGTTCGCTTACCAACCCTATAACAAGTAATTAAACTGAAAGCGAACAGCATGGATCTTGATCAGACTGCGCGGATGCGCAGGCTGGTCTGGATCCATGCTGGTCGCAAACCCATTATGTTGGTTTTCTCGTGACACGGCTCAATTTCACATTTTAACTGTTTGTATGGTAGGAGGAGCAGCTATACAAGTACCCAGTCACAACATACCCAGATATAGATGAGATCACAAATGCTGTAGATCCATTCCAGAGACTCTTTAATATTGTCATGAAATGGCAAAGAGCAGAGAAAAAGTAAGATGTCTGTTTGCAGGATATTTAACCCCTATATTTATGTAATGGGCATTTCTTGCTTTGAAGGTGGAACACGCCATTATAAGGTTTAGGCATTTCAGTATCTATATATTTGAATTCCAAAATCAAAGCAGGTTGCAGTGTACAAATCCGTATGACTACAGGATTGTGCATACTGACTTGGCATTTAACAGGAAGCCTAGATATGTCAAATCGTTTGGTAACATTGGAAGATTGATATTTTCACTTTTGTATTGTATAAATGTATAAATTTTTGAATTGATGATATTTGTGCATGCAGCCCATCTTAGTTCTTTTAATTATTGTGTGGCATTGTTAAAAGAATAAAAGCATTTGTGAATATTAAGTTTAGTTATAGTGTGGTACTGTGGAAGGAAAGAAAGCATTTGTGAATATTAAGTTATCCTTGAAAAATAGAAAATTTCTTTTTTTTTCTCACCAAAAAAGATTACTTAGGTTTTGAATTATGTATCAAAAATTTATATTTTAGAAAAAATGATAAAATTCTGAATTATCCATTGTATATTTTTATTCAAAATTTTTTTATAAGTCACTGTTTGTTGTATTCATTGATGATAATTTCACAAAGTTAAATAAAGAAGAAATGGTTACTTCTAACAGATGGATGGATGGAGCGTTCTTGGACCTTGAGGCTGAAGTTATTGAAGGCGAGGTAGATGAATACTGGAGAGAAATCTATAAGATACAGAAAGTGTTTAATCAGAAACTGAAGAAGATGCAGATCGAGATAGATGAGATCAACAGAGAACGTAAAAAGAAACGTCGCCTTGCCGAGGATGACGGGACCGAAGGCGATGTAGAACCTGACGCCAAGTTGACACCTCCGGCAGCTGTCACTGTTTGTAATGCTGTACAGGACCAAATGACAGAATTTAAGGTATGTATCTTAAATAATGATTCTAAGTGATCAATATATTTCTTTGTTAAAGGTACCTATGAAGTTTCAACATGTTTCAATAGATAATTTTAACTAAGACAGAAATAGCTTTACCTTTACACTCTAATACTTTCTGACTATATTATAACTTCTTTTTTTATTGTATTTTGATTGTTAATAGATAAAGTATTTAACTGTATATCTGTTTATCACTTTCAGGAATTCATCCCAGTGATAGGAATCATGTGTAATCGTGGTATGCGTCCACGTCATTGGGAGAAAATGTCTGGAACTGCAGGTTTTGACCTGACCCCAGACTCTGGTTCAACCCTCAGAAAGGTGCTTAAGTTGAACCTACAACCATTCATGGAAGAATTTGAAGGCATTAGTGCTGCTGCAACAAAGGTAGGTTATAGGTTTAATATTTAAAATTCATAGTTTTGTTTGCATTTACCATTAGAGCAATTTTGATAATAGTGGCATGCATTGTATGACTGTTCCCAGACTTCCCGAAAGTTGAAAAAAACTGTCAGACATTCGGTCTGACAAACCATGAAAATCTGTCGGACCGAAACAAAATCTGTCGGACCAAATAGAATTGATCAAAATCAAAGAATAACTTGCGTTTGTATTTCTAAGAAATTTTTTGTTTTTAATTTTTTCGCCGTAAAAATCGGCACATTCCTTACAGCGCATTTTCATCTCCTCCCTATCACAGTTCCCATTGCATTCCTAGAAAGTGCTTATGGTTGATTCTGAGTTTAAAGCAGTGCATGTACATTACACAAGATAAGCAGATTAAATGCTGGTTATTTCCAGGAAGCTGACCAGTACTGGTTAGTTTCTGGAGGTGACAAGTACTGGTTAGTTCCAGGGAGTGAACCAGTACTGGTTAGTTCAAATAAGCTTCATGCTTTCTTTACAATCAAGCTGAAATAAATGTGCATAAACTAAAGAAAAAGGACATAAATGTATTCATTGCAAAATAGGTAAAATATACATTGAATCTGATTTTATATTATAATTCTTTACTTAACATTATAAAACTATTATAGGAACACTCACTAGAGAAGGCCATGAACAAGATGATGGAGGACTGGGATGCTGTAGACTTTAATCTGAGTCAGTATCGTGACACAGGCATCAGTATTTTATCATCAGTTGATGATATACAAACACAGCTTGATGATCAAATTGTCAAAACTCAGACAATGAGAGGATCTCCGTTCATCAAACCATTTGAGAAGGAAATTAAGGTATACAATTGTGAAACCATTACAATGTAATTGAATATAAGTTTAATTGGTATTTCATGTTTGTAGGGGCGTCCGTGGCCGAGTCGTTAAGGTAGTTGACTTCAAACCACTTGCCCCTCAACGCTGTGGGTTCGAATCCCGAAAGGGACTTTGGATTCTTTCATGTGAGGAAGCTATCCAGCTAGCTTACAGAATGTCGCAGGTTCTCCTCAGGTGCCCGTTCGTGCCTGAAAAAATGCACGGAGGGGCACCTGAGGTCTTCCTCCACCAGTAAAGCTGGAACGTCGCCAAATGACCTATGTGTCGGTGTGACGTAAAACCCAAATCAAACAAACAAAATCATGTTTGTAGGTAGGTTTCTGTGATTGCTAGTGTATTCTTCAAGGTTGTATATTCTAATTGTTAATCATTCATTTTGTCAAGGTTATTTGTCCAGGTTCATAACCAATGGGATTTTGAAGCTAGACATGAAAATTGCATTTTTTTGATATTGTCACACAACACTTGCACATACTTGAATGTAAATTTCTGGTAAAAAATTATCTTGTCTTTAATGATATTTTTCCTGCAAAGATATTTTGTATCTATTCAGATATGGGAAGAGCGTTTGATCCGTATACAGGACACAATTGATGAATGGTTAAAGGTTCAAGCCCAGTGGTTGTACCTGGAGCCGATTTTCTCCTCAGAGGACATTATGCAACAGATGCCAGAGGAAGGCCGTCTCTTCCAGATTGTCGACAGAAACTGGAAGGAAATTATGAAAAATACAGTCAAAGATCCCAAGGTATATTTGTATACAAGTTAATTTAGCAAAGGTTTTTGTAACTTATTTATGCACCATTTTTTATAAAGAAAAAATATTTTGAACAAAGGACAAAAAAGAGATATGTTAGTTTTGAAAAATCTATTACAAGGAAATGGTTAAGTTTCAATGAGATATGAAATTACATTAAAATTACATTAAATTCTACCATATGACAACTTGTAATTTTTAGGTTTAAGTAGTTATGAATCCCTTACATTTGTCTATTAAGTTACTGCATCTTTGTTATGGAATTTGTTTCCTTTGCATCTTCAATATAGGTGTTGCCAAATGCTGGGGTAATTATTATCACAAATGTCTATTGTAAATATGTGACTATAGACAGTTGTTAGTAGTTATCAAGAGGTTAAAATTAAGTTGTCAAGAGTTGTCTAGCCTGGCTGTGCCAAGGCAAGATATAATCATTGGAAAAATTGAAGGAGTTAAGATTATAAAAGGAAGGATATATAATTATAATATTATAATATATAATCTCAGGTTGAATGTTGTAAGATTAAGATTATGTCACCATTGTATAAATGTATGTGATATTGTACAAATAAATGTTGCAAAACATTGTCTGTATTTGGTACTGCATTTTGTTACTTCATAGATATAGGGAACAATTATCATGTCACTTGAAGACAAAAAGATAATTATTGTATTGTGAATATTTGATTTGATTTTTTGGGGGAGTTGAGTTGGGGGGGGGGGGGGGGGGGGAGGGGGATGCGGGTCTTTAAAAGTATGAAGCGGATAAGATTTTTTACTATCACTAAGCTCTTTAAAGCTGTAGTCAATATTCTCTCTTGTATATATAGACTTTTTATTAATTTTGAAGTAATTTTAAGATAAAATCTGTTAAGTTTTAAAATTTGTAACATAGGTATTGGTAGCAACAGCTATGACAGGACTGTTAGAGAAGCTCCAGGATAGTAATGGTCTTCTTGACAAGATCAACAAGGGATTAAACGCGTACCTAGAGAAGAAACGTCTCTTCTTCCCACGATTCTTCTTCCTGTCCAACGACGAAATGCTTGAGATACTGTCCGAGACAAAAGATCCGCTACGTGTACAGCCTCATTTGAAGAAGTGTTTTGAGGGTATTGCGAGACTTGAGTTTGACTCTAAGTTAGACATTCATGCTATGTTTAGTAGTGAGGGTGAGAGAGTACAGATGGCAAATTCAATCTCGACGTCTGAGGCTCGTGGAGCGGTAGAGAAATGGTTGTTACAGGTGCAGGATACTATGTTACTGTCCGTGCGTGATGTGGTCAGATCTGCTCATGAGGTGAGGTCCTTGTTTAGGATATTTATTTGTGAGATATATATATATTTAGCAGTCATTTAAATAAACTTGCCTAAGGCTGTGTAGTAAGTTCAATTTCCTAAATTCTATTACTAAGGGAAAGTCTAATAACAAACTGATAATAACGTATAAAAGAAATAAATCTTTCCTTCGAGATTTGACAGATTAAAAAAGACATGCTGTTTCTCAATTTTAGTTTTAAATTTTTTTTTCATTGTTTTTTGACAAGATCATTTTAATTGTTTATATATGTGTAAATTGACACAACTTTGATATGGATATAAGATTTTTATGTATAAGGAATTAATGATAATATGATTCATTTTAGCAGTTTTTACATCCTTTCAATAATTTTTGAAATTCTTTGTCTTATAGTGTTAGTGTCAAGTTATATCATTTGAAATAGAGGATATTTCAGTTTTGAATTTATCTTTATAAATGAAACTATTTCTTATTTGCAATAAAGGATTATCCTTTATATGAAGAAAATGTAAGGAAATGAAGTGTTGATTATTTCCAGTTTATAGTGCATTACATCACGGAATTCCCATAAATCATCTTTTCATTTTATTGTTGAATGTCATATTCCTATACTATTTTCTTCCACATATGTTTTCCCAAGTGTTTTTTTCCTAGTCCTTTATTGTTATATCTCAATAAATATTGATTTACAAAAAATTACCCTGTTATTTGGTAGTACAAGTACTACCCATGTGAAGAAACTGAGGGGCGACTGCAGTAATTTTTCTCAACCAAGAAGTCTAGGAAGTCACTTGCTGAGTAAAAATCTGAATTTTCCTGTATTGTTGATGTTAACTTAAGAATTGGTGGCAAATATTCAATATTTCCAAGATCATAAAAAACGTGTTATAAAGAGATGAAATTTTCATATAGAAAGATTATTGTTTTTAATTAAAAATTTTTTTTATTTTTGTCACATTTTGTATAAAGACAAATAAATATACATACATGAAATCATGTTACAAAATAAACACAGTTATTTTAAATTATCAAAAGTTTATTAAATTTTAAATCAATGGCATTTACTGGTACAAGTTTATTATTGTAAGAAACATTAGATTATGTTACTAAATAATCTTAAGCATTATTATTTCAACTGATATTTATCTAGACATGGAGAGGGGTAAAGTTATCAAAATTTATGTATGAATATATATGTATTATATTTTAAGTACATGTACTTGCATTTTGTGCTCATGTAAAGGTCTTGTGCTGACTACACTACTATTTACAATATTTTTTTTTGCTTTTGAAGAAGTAAAATGTCGTCTAGATTTGTTCATAAAACCTAAAAAATTGTGAGATATAAATAAGAAAATTCATAAAATCCAGCATTTCCGCTGTTATATGGTTTGTGCAGCTACATCCTTCATGAAAGAATCTTTAAGGATCTCATATGATCACATGTTTGCAACCACAGGGATAGAAAATTTAACTCTGTCTATAGCTATTTATATCATATAGATGCCATCAGCGGAACCCATGTGTATTTGGGGAGAATCTGAGAATACTGATGTATTTTGAACAAGTTTGTCTATACAAACTATGCTTGGCCTTTTCTTTACTGGTACAATTCCGTTTTTGACTTTGATATATAAAATTAGTAATTTTCATTCTCACTCCAGTGTCCTGAATAATTTATTTACTGGGTTCATTTAGCTCAACTGGTAGAGCAACAGATTTAATATAAGTTATTGGCAAGAATATGAAAGAAATTTTTAATTAATTTTTATTTACAACATGCCTGAAATATATATTAAAATAAAACCTTTTGTTAACATATTTTAATTTTACATTTACTATAATACATGTTCTTAGCATCCAATAAGATTTATAACATGAAAATTTGAAACCAATCTCTCAAATATTTTGAACAGAAATTAAGAATTGGTCAATTTGATAATTTAATATTAAGCATTTTTATGTACGCACATTGCTTTGCAGTTGTATCAAGAATGGCATTTTTTTGCCGCAGTCAGCATTATCTTTATTTTATGAGAAATGATTTAAAAATTGTTGTGTGATTATGAACTGTGATAAGATGTGCATGTGTAGACACTTGCATATGTCAATGCATGAGACTTGCACTTTTGATAAGAACTGACTATTTATCTTTGTTGATTTATATGTTATTACATGTATTAAACAATTTTCATTACTTAAAACACTGTAGAGACTAATGTATTTCATTTGAAGATTACATTTGGATGATTTCACTTCTGACTTTTAAAGTCATTCTGTGTGCACCTGTATCAATTGATTTTTATAATCCTAAATGTATACAGAAGCTTATATTTTCATAACAAAAATTCCGTCACTTATATTTATATATTTAGACATAGTTATTTTCAACTTAGAATGTCTTTGATTATGATTGAAAATGCATGTATTCATTAATGATATATTCATTATATTGTACATGGTAGATGATAAGTTTGAAAATATTAATGGTATAATGTTGTTTTATTTTATGATATTTTGATTATAGGCATATGCCATTGAACCAAGAACAAACTGGGTCATTGACTGGCCAGGTCAGGTGGTGTTGTGCGCATCACAGGCATACTGGACTCGAGAGGTGCACGAGGCTATCCGTGCCGCACCAACAGGACTGAAAGACTATTGGGATGTGTTACAGAAACAGCTTGGGGACGTTGTAGAACTTGTACGTGGCAAACTGACTAAACAGGCTCGAACCACTCTGGGTGCCCTCGTTGTAATTGATGTGCATGCCAGAGATGCTGTGATGGAGCTGGCGGAAAAAGGTTAGATTTCTTAAATCGAAACTTATCAGAAAATTTTCACACAAATTACCATATTGAAATAGTATACCCATTTCTGTAAACAATAAAATGAAGTTATTTAAGAAATATTTGATTTAGATTTAAGATTAAGAAGAATTTTTGCAAATATACTTGTTGTAATTGAAGCAATTATAATTATGTGTTCTGTTGTTTAGGTGTTTCTAGCGAGAATGACTTTAATTGGTTGGCACATCTTAGATACTACTGGGAGGACGACAACATGATTGTGAGGATCACAAATGCCACAGTAAAATACTCGTATGAATACCTTGGTAATACAACACGTCTTGTCATTACACCTCTCACCGACAGATGTTATCGTACTCTTGTCGGTGCCTTCCACTTGAATTTGAACGGAGCTCCGGAAGGTCCAGCCGGAACTGGTAAAACAGAGACGGTGAAGGATTTGGCCAAGGCATTGGCTGTACAGTGTGTGGTGTTCAACTGCTCAGATGGTCTCGATTACATTGCTATGGGAAAGGTTATTACCTCTAGATTGAAATGTTTATTTGTATTTTAGCCATTTTTTATCCATTTTTTTTTCTTTTTTGAAATACATGTAAAATTTTAGAGTTAACGTTAATGAAAATTAATGATGGAGATTTATCTTTACAGAACAATCTGCAATTTTATCTAAGAATTATTTGTAGGTATCAACCTCAAACAACCTTACAAAAAGACATATATTGAGAATATTAATTTTATTACATCTCCTTGTTAATATGAAATACAAAATGAGATATAATCAAATTTCATTAGCTTTGATACACTAACTTGTATATATTATTAGCTCCAGTATCATGTGCAAGTTTAACATGTGGCATATGCTTCATTATTTCAGTTTTTCAAGGGGCTTGCATCAGCTGGTGCATGGGCTTGTTTTGATGAGTTTAACAGAATTGACCTTGAAGTGTTGTCTGTCATTGCCCAACAGGTAACGTTGCCGTTCCTTCTATAAAAAAGATTTTGAAAATTTTCCAGATGACCCTGAGACCTTAAAATTCAGTAAGAAAGGGAACTCAAGATGCTTATAGAAATATGATAGTAAGACTTCTTTATTCAGTTTAAGACATTAATGTAACTAGTTATCTTCTGTAGTTATCTTCCAAAATGAGCAAAGTAAATAAAAGATGTAAATAATATTTTTATCTTCTTTCCAGATTTTATGCATCATCAGAGCTGTACAAGGTAAACTAGATGTGTTTGTGTTTGAGGGAACAGAATTGAACCTGAATCCACAGTGTTATGTTAACATAACAATGAACCCCGGTTATGCAGGTCGGTCTGAACTTCCGGACAATCTCAAAGTATTATTCAGAACTGTAGCTATGATGGTACCGGACTATGCTATGATTGCCGAGATCTCGCTGTACTCGTTTGGTTTCCTGGAAGCAAAGGCGTTGTCAGTAAAGATCGTCACTGTATACAGACTGTGCTCGGAACAGTTATCATCTCAGTTCCATTATGATTACGGCATGAGAGCTGTAAAAGCTGTGCTGTCCGCAGCCGGTAATCTTAAACTGAAGTATCCAGATGAAGAAGAAAATATTTTGGTGTGTTGCTTGTTTGGTTATTCTATCAGTGATATTAATGTTAACATTGACAGCCTAGTCCAAAAATGATAAATGTTGTTTTTTTATATTGTCTTATGTACCTGTCAGTAATATTCCTTCTACTGTCAAGCAAAATTGTTGTTGGTTTTGATATCCCTCTGATATTTTCAATATCGTTTATTATCTATGCTTGAATTTGTCAATATTCCTGTATATAAGAATTAATTGTATGCAATGACATAACAAAATCTGATTTTCTACGATTCTAAAGTAATGAATATAATTTAGTTTGTTTTTTTAACTGTAAATGATTCATCACTTTAAATTTGAATTTTTGACATGAACAGAAACTTGTATACTATATATATTTTATAGTTGCTGAGATCTATCATTGATGTCAACTTACCAAAGTTCTTGTCTCATGACATTCCACTTTTCAATGGTATCATCTCTGACTTGTTCCCGGGACTTTCCCTGCCGGAAGCCGACTATGAGATCTTCTTAAAGGCCATGGAGACCATAGCAGAAAAGAAGAATTTACAGTTTGTCAATTTCTTCAAAGAGAAGATTATTCAAACATATGAAATGATGATTGTCAGACACGGGTAAGATTGTCCTATCATATTATGTGTTTTATACACATTGGCAAATGTTTCAAAATTGGTAAACCAACTCAGAGTGTTGGTCTCTGGTTTGATCCTCATGTGAGGCCAAAAAAAAAAAATGTTAACAATTCATTGAGTGTAATAGTCATTTGTCTCTCATCCCTGATTCAGAAATCATTTAGGATTGAGGTGTCAGTCAGTTAAGGAGAAATTGGTAAATACTGGTTAGTTTTGTATGTAAGCTTGTTACGTGAATTGACTGCAAATATGTGACCAAAATGAGTTAAAATTAGCACAAATCTGAAAAAACAAACAAGGTTTAATTGTTCTAATTTTTTGAAAAGGTGACTTCTCAAGAGAGCAATAAAAGCAAAGTTTAAAAGTGAAAATTGGTTTTAATGAGTCTTATTTGTAAGGGTAGATTTTGTTTAGTCCAGCACTAGGAGGAACTGATGGTAGCTTGTCTCCATAAACAGTTCAGCATGAAATTATAGAGAGAAAAAATTTAGCCAACAATAAAGAGTTTGTTCAAGCAACATTGATTAGAAGGTTGGCCTGACTCTAGAATGGTGAAAAAATGTAAGGCATTATCATTTTTAGCTTTGAGAGTGTTAAATGAGATATATATTTATTATTATTACAGTTTCATGTTGGTTGGTGAACCGTTTGGGTGTAAGACTATGGTGATAGAAACACTGTGTGAAGGAATGACCTTGCTGAATGAACAAGGTCACACGGAGGAATTTGAAAAGGTCAAATATCGTATAATTAACCCAAAGGCTGTAACGATGGGACAATTGTTTGGTTGCTTTGATCCAGTTTCTCATGAGGTAATGTATGAATAGGATCTTATATGTATTGTATAACATGCCTAAATATTTACCTTTATTTAAACAGCTACTAGTCAGAGCTAAAGTTAAGTTGACTTTGTACTGCATTATTTTATAGCTCTGTTTTAGTTATTTTATTTTCAGATCCATTTTATATTTGTGTTTTTGTTTGTAAATTTTCATGATTTTGTTATGCTAACAATTTCAGTGGACAGACGGAAATGTAGCAAACACATTTAGAGAGTTTGCGTCCACGGATACTCCTGACAGAAAATGGGTCGTGTTTGACGGTCCAATTGATGCCTTGTGGATTGAAAACATGAACACTGTACTTGATGACAATAAGAAACTGTGTCTAATGAGTGGTGAAATTATACAGATGTCCAATCCTATGTCACTTATCTTTGAAACTATGGATCTTTCACAAGCTTCTGTAAGTAACTGATAGTTGTTTTACAGTTTTGTGAGATAAACTACATGTATTACTAGTACATTGTATATTACCATGATTAAGTGAGATCATGAGATGTTTTATTACATATAACTGTATGCAAATTATTTCTTATATCTCTATAGATATATATAGCCACCATGGAATGAAAAAAAAAATGATTTTTTTCTACATATTTTTGTTATAAATTTTACTTAATACATGTACTTTATATTTTACCTCACAACACACACTCATCTCAATCTGTGAAGTCAAACATTTTTGATGAGGTATTGTTATTTACCCTTAGTATATGAAGAAAATAGAGAAGTTGCTTATTTCCTAACCAGTTCATTTAACTATCTTCATAATTATATATTAATCTATTTATTATAACATTTGCATTCGTCTCTTGTTTTTGCATTGTAAATATGCAAAATGGGATATTTAATGAATAAAACGTGAAAACTTTACCCTTATGGAAAGAAAAGAACATGCATTTTCTTTATTACATGTTTTGGTTTTACTTTGTTTTGTAGCCTGCTACTGTAAGTCGATGTGGTATGATCTACCTTGAACCATCAACGTTAGGCTGGAGACCAATAATGAGGTCTTGGTTGAATACTTTACATGAAGTACTGGCCACAGAAGCTGGTGACGCTATTGAAGCACTGTTTGAATGGCTAGTTGACCCATGTCTGGACTTTGTCAGAAAGAATTGCAAGGTAATTTAAACTCTGTTTTATAACATAATGTTTCTATCATTTTTATTGTGGAAGTTTATGATGGATTAAAGTAATTAATGTGCATTAAGAAAGATAAAAATAGTATTTTGATTTTAAGCTATTAATCATTATAAATGACAAGATGAGGAAAACAAAAACATCCAGGCTGCATTTTCAGTTATTGTGTCTTCATAAAGTTTTAACTGGATTGTAAAGGAAGTTTATATCCTAATAGACACTCAAATCCATTCCTGAAACAACTAGTACTTATCAATGAGTGTAGAGTCTAGGACAAAATGGCTCACTGATACGTCGGGGGAATCTTAGATTACTTATTTGATGCATTAACCAATTATCAGCACCGCCATTTATCAACTTTTTGGCATAGTCTTTCTTGGCAGAATGGTCAAGGTCACTGACATAGAATCGTTTGACCCTAAGCACGTTGGTTTGGAATCATATAAGAAATAAGAATGTTGATTGCTTTTATATAAAGAAACTAAAAGCAAGTTCACAAAAGGCTTCTAAATATAATGATAAAATCTTTGATAAATAGTAAAGGTGAAAAGTCACCACATGAAGTTTTACAATTTTGGCTTGATTTAAATAATAATTATAAATCAAAGAGCAAAAAACTATACTTTGTAACTTTAAATATCATCATCTGTTTAATGATATGATAATTTTTTTTGCTTTATGTTTCTAGGAGTATATTGCATCAAAACCGTCCAATGCAGTACGATCACTGATGTACTTGATTGACATGTTGTTAGCCGAGGCTCTCGCTTCACCAGATCTTGAGCACAACAAATCATTAAGAACATGGGTCATTGTAAGTTATCTTTAATTTCATTTTTAATGTTTTTATTTATTTTTAGCTTGTCTGTTTCAAAGAAAAAGTCAGGGTAATATGATCTCTGCACCGTTGTTGTTGTTGTGTAAAACCTTTGATGTAGACGATTATTTAAACATGTTTAAAGTTATCAACATGAAATTTGAAATACTTACTTATGTCAAAGTGCCTTTGGTAGACAAGGGGCATAAGTCTGAAAGCTATATTTATGGAGTTATGCCCCTTTTTTAATTTAGAATTTTTGTCAAAATTGGTGGTTGTTACAGGTTGTTCTTAACAAAGGAGTATTAATATATTTATGATACAAGTTTTGTTAATGTTTCATTTTTTCTAAGACTGTAAGAGCGACTAGACTATGTTTTATATTTCAGAATGAATGTTTAGCTATAAAATGTTTCATTTCAGTTAATTTTTTTAAAAGGAAATGCTGTCAAAAGTTATTAAAATTAAGATTACAATGTATATACAGTTTAAAATTTCTATCATTCATTTCAGAATGTTGTACAATTTTCTATCCCATGGTCTATTGGAGCTGTAGTAGATGTTGATGGTAGACACAAGTTTGATGCTTTCTTCAAGGACCTCATCAATGGAAAGTTTGAAAAACATCCTATGCCTAAAGCTCTTGGCAAATTTGATGTGCCATTACCAGCAGAAATGTCCATTTATGACATCTTCTTTGAGGTTTGCATATTCTCATTGGTCATTGTAAATTATTTGCCTGTTTCTGACCAATCAAATGCCTGAGATGTGACTTTGAGATTTGAAAATGTCTTTACCGTGGAGAAGTTGTCAGTTGCTTGTAGATAATCTAGATAGTCCTGGTATATGATCCTGGAACACTCATTTTAGTATATTGCCACAATTTTTTTACAAAAACTAGCACCAAACAAGATTTTGAACAAAATTTTCATTATTTACTTTTGGCATAAATTGTATTGTTGGTTATTGCAATTAAATTTTGTGTCTTGGTGTGCAAATACATTTCACATAATTAACAAGATATATGTATGATTGATAGTAAAGAAATGTCTGAGCACCTGTAACCTTTTGCCCCTCATATTGATAAGTTTGATTATAGGCCTGAGCAATTTATATCGTGAGAAAATTTTCTAACTGGTGTACAAAAAGGTTCATAGTTCTATTTAGCTTGCACACTTGAACAGAAAGGCAGTTTGCATACATGTGTACTGAAAGGAATTTAGTTTTCACACTTGTGTATAAAAAGGCATATATTTTGCATACTTGTGTTAAGGAAGGCATATATTTTGCAGGCATCGAAAAATATTTTCAGAGAATCAGAGTCACTTGTCCTGCAGGACGAGTAGCTTCTAAATCCAATGTGCAGGCAACATTTGTCTGCTCGTCTGCATCGACTTCTCTTAAATTTTGCTGGACTACAACTTTCAATTTCTTTTTTGCATACTTGTGTAACGGAAGGCATATATTTTGGATCTTGCCTCCCTGGTAAAGCTCAAAAGATGTAATATAACCCAAGTAGTTATGATGTGACTATATAACCCTATTTCAATCTTAAATCTTCATCGTGAACTGTTAATTTAGAGATATAAAAATGTACTAAATTAAGATTATAATATTTGTAGTGTGAACATGGAGATGGGAAGGTAGGAGAAAATGTTCAATATAGTATCAGTTTGTCATGCTTGTGGTCATTATATATGTGCATTTATATATTTATATATATATTTATTATTTATTTATCTTAAAACATTGCAGTTGTTATCCTCAACAGCTGATAAAATTATTGGCTACTGGGGAATACACTGCTGACTACTGTTGCAAAACCATGTATAGTATGTTAATAGAAATATTCTAGAATCACCCAGAAGTGAATTATGTAAACTACTGTATATCTTAACAAGCTATTTGAATATTTACAGAGAAAAGTGAACACAGTTTCTTGGATCTGAAAATAATTATCTGGCATGTACGGAAATGCAGCTGATTTAAACATTAACCCACAAAGCTATTAAATAAAATTATTTATTTCTTGAAAATCAGCATGTATGTTAATGTTCAATATTGCTGAAAAATTGTAGGTGTTGAAATAATTATTGAACTTTTGTTGGTCCCAGTTCAAGATAATTTTGCAATACTTGCATACCTGTCTCAGAGGAGAGTAAAAAGTGTATAGAATTGAACAAAAGGTGAACTAGCCTTATTAAGGAAATCTATGCCACACATACATTAAGATTAATACTTCTAATCACTGATAAGGAAGATACTGACTTCTTTAAATATCCTCTCATAAGGGTAGACATAAAGTTCAAAACTTTGTTTAATTTCTGTACTTCTGTTTTGTTTAGATATTTAATTGTGTATCTTTTTTACCCAGCAAAAAGCTAGAGGAACATGGAAACATTGGAATGAGTTATTGAAGGGGGTGGAGCCAAAGTCCAAGAATATCCGACAAATGCTGGTACCGACCATGGATACAGCCAGATACCGGTTCCTTATGGAACTTTGTATTGATCATTCCAGGTAAATTGTTACCTTGAGTTACTATATTTAGCTTTTCCAAATTTTGGACTAAAATTTCTAGTGACATCAACTCTGTGTTGATAATTCAAGGTAACTTGTGACCTTCAGTTACTATAATATTATTCAGCTTAAAGGGTATAAAGCTTATAATATCTAGGGAAATATTTTCATAACACTTTAAAAATTTTAAGTTTTTTACATAATCTTATGGTCAGATCTCAGCAGAGTTGCAATGTTGAATGTCACTATTATTTAAGACACATGAAAACTGTGTGTAAAAAGAAAAATGTGTTCGTGTAAAAAGAAAATTGTGTTCAGGAACAAAATAGTATGCTGATATTTAATTGTTAAGCAAATGGTTGCGTACATGAACCATTCACTCAAAAGGAAATAATACTAACATATTTCTTTCATACAGCCATATTGAAATTATTCTTTAGCAAAAAAATTGTTAACAGCAAGCAGCAGAGATATAGCTTATATACACTTTAACCAAAAGTTGGATGATATCTTCAATGAAATACAATACAAAAAAAGCAAAAATTAAGTAGTTTTATGCTACACTTGGCTAAAAGCTTAAAGTGACATTATGCTCATTTTAAAGGACTGACCATTATAATGTTAAATGACCAGTAATTTAGAACACTGAGAAAAAATAGATAAAACTACCTTAAATATTAGAGACTACTCCACTCTTTTTATCATTTGGATGTTACCCATAAATTTGGAATATTATTTCAATAAATTTCTTTGGGTTATGTAGATAATTTATCATTTTTGCATATTAAGATATAAGATTGAACATAAATATAGCAAAATGGAAACTTATTTTAACTATTACACTTTTAAGGGCATAATGTCAATTTAATTTTAGTAATTTATTTTTCAAAATTTCAGAAAAAGAGTTCATTAATGAAAATTTCTTTCATTGCAATTCTGTAAGGATAATGATTTTCATACTGTTGTTTTTTTAGTACCTTAAATAATTACACTTTCAAAATATTCTGATATTGTGTAATTTTACTATGATTTTTATATGACTTTAGTTTAAAGATCATTTACTTATAATTATCACTGTTGCAGTGGAAAAGACGGAAAACCAAGGTAACTGCTAGAAACATATTTGCATGTTTATAGCATTATAGCACTGTTGTATAATATAACCATAATACACAGTGAGAGGGGTAAAAAAAACTTTTCTTTTCAGAATGTACATGGAGTTTGATAGCTTTATTAAACTGATGTATGAAATGAGGGGCACGTAGAGTCTAATTATTTGTTTACTTAGGGTTAATCAGTATTAGCTGACATAACATAATGGACTTTTCCTGTTTTGAAATTTGGAATTGTCCATTGTATGTTTTGGGGATTTCGATATCAAAATCATTAAAATTAAGAAGCCAAAAGTACAAAGGGTGGTCATACAACAGGTAACATGGCATCCTGGCTCTATACCCTTGACAAAGAAAAATCTTTGTCAAGCATTCATTGATACAAAAATGACAAATTTTTCAGAATTTCTGAAAATTCTTTTTATTTCATTCAAATTTATCAAATTTCATCTAATATGAGATAAAATGTGTCACATATAAACATTATGTACTTTTTTCCCCAATGACAGTTGCATTGTAAACAAGTCATTTTCATCTTTTCATCTTCATATAAAAATAAACAACATGTTTTTTCAATATGTTTTTTTTTGTAAAGATTCCGATCCCAAATCTTTTGCAAAAGTCACTTTAAAGAAAAATAATTATGTTAGTGATTATGAATAAACCATAAAAAAATATTAGAAGACTCAACATGTCCATATATTTCATATATATATATATACTTTGAAATACTACAAGTGTATACTTACTTATTCCTTTCCATGCTAGATGTATATAGTTGGAACCCATACCGTACTGAATATCTAAAATCGACTTGTCCACTTATTCAGTCTGGACAAAACCATTCATCATTTATAGGGAAAATTTTTAAAATAAGTACTGACTGAATAGAGAACAGTGCAGACGGCATGGATGTACTGGCTGACCTTTGTCTGCACTGGTCACATAAGTTAGTTCAGTTGCCACCAATTGTTGTGTAAATGTTAAGTTGAGAGATTTTTATATCAGAATACATGTAGTTTAATTGAACAGCCAACAGTCTGGCTTGGTTAAGGCAAGTTGTTTTGTGTATAGATTCTAGCACTTTGAAGGTTGTCAAGTAATCAACTATTTTTTAGTTTGTTTGGGATAGGTTTGTTTTGTTGTTTTTGTTTTGTTGTTGTTTACTGGGGGGAGGGGGTAAAGTTTTGATGGGGAAACATTTTATAGTATAATGTTTGAAAGATATAAGTTGTGGGGTTTTTTTTTACCTAAAAAATAGTGCAGGATTAAACCATGCCTATTTCGTATAATGTTTTATATGTTACATTTATTTACATGTAAGTGATAGTGGACTGTTATTTATGTAACTAATTGATAAAAAAATTATTTGATGGCATTGTAGGGTATTATCACCATAGTGATATTGAAACCTTTACTATTTGGAAAAAAAACAAAAAACAAATAAAGTCTTGTCAGAATTAGACTGTACACATGTGCAGACTGGGCTGATTTTATTCTTTTGGCATAGGGTACCTAATAGTGGTTCTCATAGAGAAGTTTTTTATAATAAATTGGTCTACATAGGGCTGACCTGAAGGGGTTGCACTGTATAAATATTTGGTTGATTACTTGATATAAGTAGGTATACACACATGATTATTCAGGAAACCTTCTTGGTGATTGGTGTAAAGCTTCTTGTGTATGTATTCTATATCTATCCTGTACATACATTCTCTTTCTCATGGTGTATGGGACTATCTACAAAATTGTAGTTTTCAAATGTACTGCAGGTGATGACAGTTTGAGAAAAAAAAATCACAAAATTGTCTTAAGTGTACTGTTTAAAAATATTCTTTGGAAGCAAAGAAATGAAAGGTATACTAATAATCCTTAATAGTATGTTGACAAAATATAAAGTTGACTTGCAAATAAGTTTTTTTATTTGTGCTCCAATTACTAAATGTGTGTTGGAGGGTGGGGGGGGGATATAAATTTTGCCCTTTAAAATGTATGTCAGTTGGTCATGCAGTCCATCCATAGACAAAACAGTGGAACATGGGTCAATCTTTGTCCTATGGACACAGTTCTACTTTCAAATTACTATTATAAATGTGGATGTAATGAAGCATGTCATAGAAGTATAATAAACAAATGCTAATTTCAGTCTTACATTCAGATGCTTTGTGTTTAACCACTTAACAAATGAGCCACATCACGACAAAACCAACATAATGGGTTTGCGACCAGCATGGATCCAGACCAGCCTGCACATCCGCGCAGTCTGATCAGGATCCATGCTGTTCGCTTACCAACTCTATTACAAGTAGAGAAACTGATAGCGAACAGCATGGATCCTGATCAGACTGCGCGGATGCGCAGGCTGGTCTGGATCCATGCTGGTCGCAAACCCATTATGTTGGTTTTGTCATGACACGGCTCAAATAGACATAAGTGATGATAAGTCCTTCTTAACTAAGATGATTTGCATCTACTTACCAATGAAAAAGCTTTAAATGGATGGACAATTTGGCAAATCTCTGCCATAAGCATAGAACAATCATATTGTCCAATATTTCAGTTTTTTTTGTATTCAATCTCTATATTTTTTTGAGATTGTTTGTAAAAGAAAGTTGACAAGTTTTTTACATTTTCTATTTAACTCATCATTTTTTTGCTTCACTTGTTTTTCATTTTAAAACATTTTTTAAACATTTTTGTTTGTTTTTATTTATTTCATTGCAAATAATTGTGTGCACTTTATTTTTGCTTTGCTTAAATATCCTTCCCATAAACTAGCATCTGGTATTGGAATCAGATTATTGAAGAAAATTAATGAGGTTTATTTCTCCACATAATGAATTTCATTTAAGATGAAATAAAAATCAAAAGATTGAAAAAAAAAGAAAAGAAATTGGCAATGAATTTCACATTTCATCAAGTACAAAAAAAGTACTACATTAAGGCCATGGTGTTTGTATTTGTATGTCTATTTTGTATTTCAGGCCTCTCCTATTTGTGGGACCAACTGGTACAGGAAAATCTGTGTATGTACAGGATAAACTGATGCATGATCTGCCAAAAGAGAAGTTTTTACCAGCTTTTGTGAATTTTTCTGCTCAAACTAGTGCTAATCAAACACAGGTACAGAAGATTAAACATCTCTTTTTTGTCCGTTTCAATTTGTTAAATTCTTTTTGAATATATACCCATATAATAATTAATTGCATTTTAACTTGTAAGGATGCCAGAAGTGAAATATAGAATTTATTGTATTATATTCCTTAATTAATTTTTTTTTTGCTCATGTAAAATTCTTCTTCTTTAAAAAAAAAAGGGGAAAAATAAAATTAAAACAAAAAAACAAAAAAAAAAAAAAAACCACACAACTAACATAATTATGTTCAAAGCAATTTAACAGTATGTATTTTGAAATAATTTCTTTTATTGGTTGTCATTTAAAAACATCCATGTGAAAAACAATTATTTATATATTTAATGTTTTCAACATATAAAAGGAAAGTATTTACAGTATATCATAAATGGTTAAAGAGGTTTTTTCAATTGATTAGATTTCATTTTGTCAGTATTATTTGAATTAACCAAATGGTCATGGGGGTTCAAACCCTGTCAGGGGCAAGCTGTTGTTTCCTTAAGCAAGGAAACATTACACGTCATTGCTTAGTAATTGTTGGTTCCAGGTCCTGATGAGAGTGTTTCAATAAGCTTTATAAGGTAAAGTGAATAAGTAATAAACTAATTAACTAATGTCTTTGAATATTTTTTGTGATTTTTGTTTATACTTTACATAGAACATCATCATGTCACGTTTAGACAAGAGGAGGAAAGGAGTGTACGGGCCTCAGATGGGTAAAAGAGCGATCATCTTTTGTTGATGACATGAACATGCCCCAGAAGGAGGTTACGGAGCTCAGCCACCCATATGAGCTTCTCAGACAGTACCTTGATCACGGAAACTGTTAAAATTTAGATTTTGTTTGTCCTTTAAATACCACTGTATTTTGTAATAGGCTGCTTCTGTTTTTTGAATTAAGGAGTGTTTCATTTTATAGGGGAATACTGAAAGGTGCTAAATTATTTCATTGTCATGCTCATGGGTCATACTGTAATTATTCAACTTCTGTTTTACACAGGAAGTTGCAAAATGTGACAAATTTTTTCAAATCTTAATTAGGAGTTTCTGCGGTTTCTACTCAGGCACCTGCTTGTTCCTGATATAATACACAAAGGGCATCCTTCTACCAGTATAACTGGTATAAAAAACACACAAAGCATTGCTTAAATAATGTAATAAAAGCATAGTGTGCAATCCAGTTAATAGCCAGGTAGTTTCAATCAGGTATTATTAAATCATTTAAGAAAAAGGGTTGATGGCAAAACTGTCAAATTGAAATGATTTTGAACATTTTTTCCAGAAACTATTAAGTGTATTGTTGATTCCATGAATAAAATTTGAACCATTGATTTTTTTAGAGTATGTTCTTTATTTGTGCTTTTATTTTCACCCTTGTTTTTTTTTAGCTCACCTTGCACAAAGTGCAGGTGAGCTTTTAGGAATGGCCTAACCAAATGGGCGTCCGTCGTCCTGTCGTCCTGGTCCACATTTTAAATATATTCTAAGGACATCTTCTTATGATACCGCAAGGCCCAATGTTAATGAAACTTGGGCAGGAATAACTCTTTGTATGAAGCTCTATTCAAGATTGTTCAAAGAATTCCATTTCATGCAGAACTCTGGTTGCCATGGCAACCGAAAGAAAAAATCTTTAAATATCTTCTTTTAAAGAAACCGTAAGAGCTAGAGCTTTAGATATTTGGCATGAAACATCTTCTAATGAGTGTTCTACCAAGTTTGTTTCAAAATAAAAGCCCTAGGTCAAAATTGGCCCCGCCCCAGGGGGTCATTGATTTTTCCCTATATGCATATTAGTAAAAAACTTAAAAAATCTTCTTTTAAAGAACCCTAAGAGCTTGAGCTAAGGAAATTTGGCATGAACATCTTCCTAGTGAGTGTCTACCAAGTTTTTTTTCAAATAAAAAGCCCTGGGGTCAAAAATTGGCCCCCGGCCTGGGGGGTCATTATTTTCCCCTTATATGCATATAGTAAAAAAAAAACTTGAAAATCTTCTTTTAAAGGAACTGTAAAAAGGTAGAGCTTAGGAACCCAAAGAGCTAGAGCTAAGATATTTGGCATGAAAACATCTTCTAGTGAGTGTCTACCAAGTTGTTCAAAATAAAAAAGCCCTGGGGTCAAAATTGGCCCCACCCCAAGGGGTCATTGATTTTCCCTATATGCCATATAGTAAAAAACTTAAAAAATCTTTCTTTTTAAAGAACCCAAAAGAGCTAGAGCTAAGATATTTTAGCATGAAACATCTTCTAATGAGTGTCTACCAAGTTTGTTCAAATAAAAGCCCTGGGGTCAAAATTGGCCCCGTCCTAGGGGTCATAGATTTTCCCTATATGCATATATAAAAAAACTTAAAAAGATCTCTTTTAAAGAACGCCAAAAGAGCTAGAGCTAAGATATTTAGCATGAAACATCTTCTAATGAGTGTCTACCCAAGTTTGTTTCAAATAAAAGCCCTGGGTCAAAAATTGGACCCTGGCCCCGGGGGGTCATTGAATTTCCCTATATGCATATAGTAAAAACTTAAAAAAATCTTTCTTTTAAAAGAACTCAAAGAGCTAGAGCTAAGATATTTAGGCATGAAAACATGTCTCTAATGGGTGTCTACCAAGTATGTTCAAATAAAAGCCCTGGGTCAAAACTGGCCCCGCCCCAGGGGGTCATTGATTTTTCCTTTATGTGTATTAGCAAAAACTTAAAAATCTTCTTTGAAAGAAAAAACCCAAATAGCATTGATTTTAGATATTATTACATGAAAACATCTTTAAGTAAATATCTACAAAGTTTGTTCAAATAAAAGCCCGGGGGTCCAAAATTGGCCCCCTGCCCCCAGGGGTTTTTGTCATTGTTTTTTAACTATATGTGTATGAGTAAAAAACTTAAAAAATCTTTTTTTAAAAAACCCAATGAGCTAGGAATAGATGTTTTAGTGCATGAAAACATCTTTCTTATTGGGTGTTCTACCAAGTCTGTTCAAAAAAAAACCCTTGGGAAAAAATTGGCCCGGGGGGGGGGGGATATATACAGAGTGGGGCGACCCTCAGGGCCATCATGGCCCTCTTGTTTATTAAAGGCTAAAAAAATAATGTTATGAAAATTTTTTTGATTTCAGGATGACTTGAAGGATACATCTAAATAGATACACTACAAGATATCCAGTTTCTTCAACAAAGCTATGGGCCCACCAAAGGTGGCGGTCCATAGAAATGATGTCACACCAAGATTCTTGAGGACCATTTTAAAACATTGTAGGCATGAATCCTTTTTCAGGTTGATGTGAAACAATGACCAAGATTTTCCTCAGTTATCATGAGTCTATTAGTCTTAAGGTTTGTGTTGTTTTATTATAAACCTATCATAGACTTTCTTAGGATACTAAATATATAGCTTTATTTATACTCTAAACCCTGCAATGTTTGATAAACCCTGCCTTTTCAGCATTATGTCATTGGGATAATTTGTGACGTTCATATTAGTTTTTATGTACACAGGCTTTGCCGTCACTTTAATGAAGAACTTTCTTTTTTCTCTTAAAAAAATGAGTTTGCTGTTATTGCTAAAATTTGTTTTATAAAGGATTCTTGGAATTTAAAATTTTTTGATTTGAAATTATTATATTCTTAATGTTTTATATTTCAGGGCCAGGGAAAATTCCCGTCTGACTTTTTTCACACTTTTTGGCAACCAGAATTGTGGCTGCTACAATCTGGCTGATGTTATAAAGAGGCAATGGCTAACTTATTGCCAACTCCAGCAAAATCAACATTACGTGTTTTTTTAACTTGCGTGATTTCTCCAGGATCATTTTAGGTGTCTGTTTGATAAAAAAAACCACAAGTTTGGAGAAATAAACGTGTAATGGTTAATGGTATGTAAGCTCTTGTTTCTTTTTCTTTTTTTATAAATTCCATGGATATTCATCCACCAAAGTTAAAGATGTGTATTCAACAATATGGCCTTAAAAAAGGGTCTCCGCCTAAAGGTTTTTTGAATGCACAGAGACTGGAATATTTTTTTTTCGAGATTTAATGTTAACATTTGAATGAAAGGTGTATGACCCAAATTTCATGTGTGTTCGCAAAATTTTCAAGATCATTCGCTCACTTTGATTTCTCCAGAATAAATATTCTTATTGTGACAAATGATTCCAAAAAAAATTTTTGCCAATGCTTTTACTCAAATGCAAAGAATTGGGCCAAAAAAAACCGCCTGAGAAAAACGTAACGCGCAATTTTCAATTTATTTCCAAAGTATATTTTTTTAATTTCTTTTTCCCTATTTTCCCGTTTTAAGTTTCCCTTAAATATCTATGTAAAAATTTAAATTTTTTTTTTAGGTTTTTTGGAACCCCATGGGAAAAACCCCTTTTAATTTAAAAAATAATTTATAATAGTTTTTCTTTTAAAAAATTGGGTTTACTTTTTTTGAATTCACTTCCCCAAGGGGCTTATTTCTTTACTTAAAACTAAAATATTTTTATATAAACAAAAATTGCATTAAAACCCCCTAGGGTTCAATCCTTTTAATTCCCATTTTTTTCATTTTTATTTGTGTTTTATTTTTAGATTATGGGGGACATGAATGATGAGGGTGTTTTATTTTATCTTTTTACTGATGATTCTGACAAAAGGAAAAAGGGGTTTTGAGTAAGTTTTTTTATTCCCAAATTTTATAAAGAATCTTAATAAATAAGTATTTAAGGAAAAAATTTAATTTTCTGGGAATTTTGTTATACTTTTTAAGGAAAAAATTTATGATTTAGGGGTTTAAAAGTTTCAACTACCCTTTTCGGGGGAACCCCAAAAAATTTTTTTCAAAACCTTATTTTTTCTTTTTTTCCAAATAAATTTTTTAATTTGGTTTTTTGGCCTTTTTAAATTTATTTTAATGTTTTAATAAATTATTGGAAAGGAAAATTTTTGCAAAAAATTAAAAAAAAATTTAGTTAAATTTCCCCAAAAAAAAAAAAAATTTAAAAAAAGGGCGGAAAAGGGTTTAATTTTAAAATTTTTGTTTAAAATTCTATAAAGGGGAAAAAAACAATGTTTTTTTTTAAATAATTTAAAAAAATTTTGAAAAATTTAAATTTTTTTTTAAAAAAAAATAAAATTTTTTTTTAAAAAAAATTAATTTATTAAAAATATTTTTTTCCCTTTTAAACGTTAAAAAAGTCAAAAATACATTAATAAAAATTTTTTTTTTTGAAAACCGTTCCCAAAATTTTAAAAAAAATAAAAAACCTCTGTTTTAAGGTTTAGTGGCCCCTTTTCTAATTTTAACAAAATAAAAAAACAAAAAATTTCCCCTGTTTCCTTTTTTAAAAATTATATTTTTTAAATTTAATTTTTTAATTTTGAAAAATTGAAAAGAATAAAGAGTTTAACCCGGAAAAATTAAAAATCTTTTTGTCCCTTTATTGTTTTTTGTAAAATGTTTATTTAATAGAAAAATAAGGTGTAAAAGCAAAAAAAACCCAATACATTTTCCAACCCCAATAAGTTAGGGAAAGTTAAAATTTTTGAAATTTTAAATAGAAAAATATATTTTTAAATTTTTTGGAAAAAAGATCCCTTTTTCCCAAAATTCGAACACCCGGGCTTTTTCACCTTAAATTTTTCATTTAAAAAATCGAAATGTGGAAAAATTTTGAAAAAATCCTTTAAATTTAAAAATTTAATTTAAAATTTTATTTTCCAATTTATAATTGAAAAAGTTTTTAATTTTATTTAATTTAAAGAAAAATTTAAAAAATTTTGAGGAGAAAAATTTTGGAAAAAAACCCAGGGGCCTTTTTGGGTAAAAAGGTGTTAAAAATTTTTTGGGTCGTTTTGAACCAAAAAATTTTAAATTACCAAATTGGTTTTAGGGGTATTTAAAAAAACACTGGGAAAGAATTTTTTCATTTAGGGTAAAATTTGAAAAATAAAAATGACTAAACGGGGAAATTTTTTCAAATAAAATTAAAGTTTGGGGAAATTTTAAATTTTTAATTTTTTAAAATTTAAACACCCTTTTTTTTTAAAAAAAAAAAGATATTTCCCAAAAGTGATTTTTATTGCCTCCATTAAAATTTTTTGGGAAATTGGATCCAAAAAATATTAAAAGGAGGGAAAGGGCTAAACCTTTACCAGAACAGTGCCTAAAGCAAAATGAGCAACAGAGTACCCGTTTTTTTAAAATGGTCAAAAAAAATAACACACATAAAACCAAAAAAAGAACAGTGCCTCGAGGAATAATAACACACATAAAAGCAGAATGAATCTTGTCATCTTTTAGGTAAACTTTGAAAATATAATAAAAGGTGTACTAGTTTCGGTATCTTTTTCAAAATAAATAGATGTTTGAATTCCATTGAAAGTTTTTGTGAAATATTAAGGTCAGCTATTCCAAAGAAATAGGAAGAGCTATTGTACTTACTGATGCATTGGTATTGAAGTAGCCGTCACACTTGGTTACATTTTTGGTGCAAGTTGGTATCTCTTAAAACTACTTAAAGGAATGGGCTGAAACTTCACACACTTGTTTTCTGTGATTATCTTATATTATAGGGACAGGTCCCTTAACTCTGAGCTACCTATTTACAGTATTGTGCCTCTTTTTTTTTACTGTCAAGCACTGAGAGTAGACAAGCACAGTGTCTTACTGACAGCTTTTGTTTAAGATGAGAATGAGTGGCTAACAGATTAGAACCTGGTCAGATTTACATAGATGTGCAGACTGACCTTGTTTTATACAATGCACAAGTAATTAGTTAAGATAGCATTTGTATTTATTGTTGTTGTATTATTTCAGATATGTGTTAGAGCATTTGTCTCGTATCAGTCGTGTTTTACGTGTACCCGGAGGTAACGCCCTCTTGGTTGGTGTAGGTGGCAGCGGTAGACAGTCTCTGACACGTCTAGCTACAGCTACTGCTGGGTATGGCCTTTTCCAACCTGAAATCTCTAAAAATTATGGCAAAACAGAATGGAGGGAAGATATAAAGGTAATGAAGACTTGCTTTTTGTTATCTTTTCCTCTTTAACCATTTTAAAATGGTTGTTGATAGCATGAAAAAGTTAGTTAGTGTATAAGAACATACTTAATTAAAAGTTGCCAAATCTTTTCCAAATTTATGCTGATAAAATGATTTAATTGATTTTAAAGTATTTTATATCAGGAGTGAATTTGAAATTCTGTCATTAAAGTATTCAAACTTCAAAAGTAGACAAGATAAATGTAATGATGATGTATCAAAATACAATTTTAATGTGTTATAAATTGAAAAGTGATTAACTAAAACAGTTATATCAATATACTTCTGTTATGACACACAGAAAGTTCTAAGAACAGCAGGAGCTGAAGAGGTAGGATAATCCAGGGTCTTGGGTCAAAGGTTATAAAGTGTGAGATTGCTGATCTGTTACAGACATTCTGATTGGTTAATTTTGAAAGTAGACTCAGAGTTGATCAATTGAACAGTTCCATTAAGTGCTGTTCTGCAATCTCCATTTTATAATCAGAAATGGTTTGTCAGTGCTCATCTACCTTAAGAGTCTTAAATTTAGATTTAGACTTAAAAATCTTGAAAAAAATTCTTAACTCCATATTTTATTTCATTGTGAACTAATTCTGATGAAACTTTGTTGACTTATCTGCAACTATATAATGCGCATTTCATGAAAGTTTCATTACAAGTTGTGTATACAATGTAAGTACCAACGAATGACGGAACAAAATATCTCGATTTCTAAGTCTAAATTTTAGACTTTAGGTGTAGATGAATACAATGTATAGCCTTGTCATTAGGTCATTGTAAACATGTCTTTAGCCCTTACACTGCTGAATTTGTGAAAATGGACCTGCCCATGTTCATTTTGGAAAAGAGTACCTCACATGAACAATTTTACTGTTGTTTTTGTTTATTTAGAAAGTACACTGAGCACAATTTTACAGACCATTGGATGTTGTTTGATGCTTTCCTTGTAGGAATAAATATTTTAAATTTTAGAATGCTATTGAAAATAGCAACAAAAAAAACAGTCTTAAAAATATATTTTTACACTTAATACATATATGTGTAAATATTTTCACACATATTTTGGAAGCAAAAATAAAGGCATAAAGAATTTAAAGCCTGTTTACTGATATTCAAAATCCAAGTATTCCCATGTAAAAAGTAATATTTAGATTCCAATTGCTTATGTTTGATTGTTGATGGTTTTTGCCTAGCTATGCATTTAGCTAAGAAAAAGTTATAGCTTGCTTGTGGTTTAACAAAAAAAAAAATACAAACATGGATTTTAAAAGGTTTTCTTCCACTAGGTAAATGGGAGTGTCCATGTATGATCTTGAAGTAACAGTATAACATAATAACAATGGCATTACATAGTTTAAACTTTAGCTAAACTTATCATAATTTTAAAGTCCCTTGTTTGTAAATTTTCAGACTTTATTAAAGACAGCTGGAACAGGTAAGACAATGGTGTTTCTGATAACAGACACACAAATCAAGGAAGAATCTTTTCTAGAAGATATTGATAATTTACTCAACACTGGTGAAGTCCCCAATATATTTGCTGCTGATGAAAAGTCAGAAATTATGGAGGTAATGTATTTGATTTCCAAAGAGAAATGTGTTAGTTGTTTTGAATTAATCTGGTTTGATCAGCCTTTTAACAAAAACAAAAAAGGAGTCATCTTTTAGTTTCTGAATTGCTATAACTTCTTAAAGTCTTATTAATAGACCATACATATAGATATGTTAAATAAAAAGTCAGGCTATATTACTTACCAAATTGGTCTTTTATTTCCAGGGTTGAATGCTAGTCTGTCTTAAGTATCTCTATGGATTCTGAAGACATTTAAACACGGCAGAGTTCCAAATAACATATATAGATATGAGATATATAAATTTTGACATGCTATCAAAATAAGATGTATAAAGTTATAGTTGTAATTATATCAAATGTTTTTACCACATAATTACACTGTATGATATCACTGTTTGTATTTAGAGTATACGTCCAGCTATGCAGGCACAGATGGAGGCGGAGGGTAAAGGTGGTGATGATTTCTCTCCCCTGGCAATGTTTGCCTTCTTTGTAAATCGTGTAAGAGAGAATTTACACATCATTATAGCCTTCAGTCCTATTGGAGATGCTTTCAGGAACAGACTTCGTCAATTTCCATCACTTATCAATTGTTGTACCATAGATTGGTTCCAGGTTGGTGATTTCTATTATTACATCCTTTTCTGAACTTTTAGCTATTTTTGAATACCTTTGTCGTCAGTATTAATACAAAAACATTTCTTTGAAATTAAACAACTGAGTTTCTTGTGTGTGTCTAGTTTTAAATGAGTATTTGACTCTTATATGACTAGGAGTACATGTGCTTTCTTTTCGTTGATTTATATCAATGTGATTTTAAACTTTGTTATAAATCAGCATGTCGAATATTGTCATCTTAATGCAGTAAAGGGTTAGCCCCTATTAAGATATAATAGAAGTAAACATGGTGGAGACATACCGAATTGTTTTGTTTATAAGGTATTTATCAGATTAAGAAACTGCATTGAATTTTTTTATTTATCATAAGCATCTTGAAAACTTCAGAAATATTGCATACAGTCACTATATAAAAGAGTTGTTTTGTTTTTATTTACATACATATAGGCCTGGCCTGATGATGCTTTAGAAAGAGTGGCCAATAAGTTCTTAGAGCAGCTGGATATTGAGGATGATCAGAAGGCAGAGACTGTGAAAATCTGTAAACATTTCCACCAGGGCACTATTGGTCTGTCAACAGCTTACTTGCATGAATTGGGACGTCATAATTACGTCACACCAACATCGTACCTGGAATTGATTAATGCCTTTAAGACATTGTTAGGATCTAAACAAGATGAGACACTTAAAGCAAAGAGGAGATATGTTGTTGGTCTGGAGAAGTTGGCATTCGCTGCTAGTCAGGTAATTATATGTGTACAGTAACACCTGTCTGGGAAGACCTTATTAATGTTAAGGGACATTGAGTGTCACTTCTTCTTTCTAAATATCTTTTTGCAATTTTTTTTACATGACAACAATTGTATATATTTTTACTATAAAAATGTTTGAATCAAGTCACAAATCATTTTAACAGCTCTGCTAGAGAAGACACATAGCAAAACTAATCATTAAAGCAATATTTCTTTTTGCACTGTTTGCTATTCAGTAAGTAGCCATTTTGAAATTTGATAATGATGAAAGGTTTTGTTCAGATTTGAAGATGGACTATAGTTAATTTAAGATATCTAGCATGATATTGGTTAATCTATGTAAAATTATTATTAAAGATGTCGAGGTGCGGAAGTAAAAAAGTATCTCATACATTGCTGCAGTATTTATTATATTATTTGTGTTTGTTATTTAGGTTGCAGACATGCAGAAAGAGCTTGAGGAACTACAGCCTCAACTTGTTGTTTCTGCAGAGGAGAATTCTAAAATGTTGGTGGTAATTGAGAAAGAATCGGCTGAAGTTGAGGCCACCAGTAAACTGGTAAAGGCTGATGAACAGGTAGCCAATGAACAGGCTGCTCAGGCTCAAGCTTTAAAAGATGAATGTGAGGCTGATCTTGCTGAGGCTATCCCTGCCCTCGAGGCTGCCTTAGCTGCTCTTAATACACTGAAGGTATGATGGTTGTTTCAAATGTTTGTCCCAATAGTAATTCGGCTGTTTTTGAATGCATATAGATTGTAAATTTTATGAATTATAATAACCATGACTAATTTTTGTTGTTTTTTAAACCATGAAAGAGTAAATTTTTGGTTATAGTAAATATAGTTAGTTAGTAGATGGTAGATTGTTCCCACAAGATGAATGTTCTGGTCATGCCTTAACAATAGTGATGATAAGGATCTTTCTACTTCCAGTATTTGCTGGAGAGCCACCAGGCCATTAAAAAGTCCATTTTACTTGAACCCAACATAGAAAGAAGAAATCAATATTGTGTAAATTTTTAAGAAAAAAAATAAAATTATCCAGTGGAAAGATAATTCAAATTGTGCTTACCTTACAGCCTGCAAGATATTACCAATTGGAAGTCAAATGAAAGAAAATGCCGGTGGTGAAAATTTTGGATGTAAGCTGTTTGTGTTTAATGAAGGATATAAAACCGGACAAAATCAACGATCCTGACAATCCGGGACAGAAAATCTAAGAAAAATTGGGGACCATCAAGAAAAACTGCTAGGAGATATGACCGTTTCCTCAGTATGCTGAAAAGAAATATGACAAGTATAACATTAAACTATGAACTTTTTTTTTCTTAAAACTAAACAAAAAATATCGAGACTAATTTGTATTTGGAATTTGCATTAAAATGATATATATGATATTAAAGTAAGAAAACCATTATAAATATTATATTCTTTTCTAAAATGATTTTAAAGAAATGAAAATTTTGTTTCCAGATACATGTGATGCAGAAGATCCGTAAAAGAGTATATTTGGTAATCCAGAAATTTGACCCGAGCAAGGTGGAAAAATGCTTCCTCCGCAGCTGAAGGTCTCTGTAAATGGATCATGGCAAAAATGGAGATTTATGATGCGTGTTGCTAAAGTCGTAGCTCCAAAGAAAGCCCGTCTAGCTGAGGCCGAGGCTGATCTCAGCTCGACAATGAAAACTTTAAATGCAAAACGTGCTGAGTTGGCAGCTGTTGAGAAACGTTTGGCTGACTTGAAAGCCACATTCAAAGAAATGACAGACAAGAAAGAACAGCTCGAGTTTCAGGTGGATTTGTGCGGAAAGAAACTTGTACGTGCTGAGAAGCTGATCGGTGGTTTAGGTGGTGAGAAGTCCAGATGGACAAAGGCGGCAGAGTTGTTACAAAACACATATGATAATCTGACAGGTGATGTGTTGATCTCAGCCGGTGTGATTGCCTACCTCGGTCCGTTCACATCTGCATTTAGAGATAGGGCAACTCATGACTGGGTGAACGAGTGCATGGTAAGTGTACAAGTATTAAAATTCATTTCTGAATGAAAAAAATATATATATTTATAGAAGCAACTAGATTAAACTAAAATAGTAAGATGTCTCATTGGTTAAAGATATGGCATATTCTGGTTAATGTGTACCGCCTTTCATGTAATGTTTTTGCTTGGGGTTTTTTGGTGATAAATCTTATTCAGCAATATTTTTTTGAGCAACTCAATTTTGAAATTTGAATGTTAAATTTGATTTAGAAAGTGAATACATGTATAACGTTTAAGTACTTTATAGTGTAATGAAGTATTACAATTAACATATAAATTATAATCCATATTTGGAAGCTGTCTCTGGTGTGATATGTTAAAACACATTAATGTTTTGTTTCAGACAAAGAAGATCCCATGCTCAAAAGAGTTTTCACTGAGTAAATGTCTTGGAGAACCAATTAAGATCCAGGCCTGGAACATCTTCGGTCTACCTAGAGATGCTTTCTCTATAGATAATGGTGTCATTGTGGCTAACTCTAGAAGATGGTAAGATATTATAGATATAAGGTCTTTGTTAACTCTGGTTGTGTCCTTGCCATACCTGTGTAGGTTGTAGCTGACATGGTTTTACCTTGATTATCTTGAAATTATGTTAAGGAATTGTCTTAGTTTATACTACAGTAATTTATTTTAGTTTGATTGTGTTGGAAGCTATAAGCTTTTGAAACATGCTTGAATCCGTTCTTAGAACCAACCAGTACTAAACAATGAGTGTAAAGTTTTTTGCTCATGGAAACAACGGCTTGGCCCAGATGGGTTTTGAACTCATGCAGAAGGACTTGTCTTGATGTAATACATTGTATTGGTATAGGATTTTAACCATTAACTTAAAATTTGCACTGTACTAATTTTTGTCCCTCCAGACATTATTTTATCCATTATCACAATTTTTATCCAAAAACATACTTTTATTTTATCCATGAACTCATCTTTTGAATGTTTGTGTATATACAGGCCATTGATGATAGATCCCCAAGGTCAGGCCAATAAATGGGTAAAGAACATGGAGAAAGAGTTTAAACTTTCAGTTATCAAGCTGACAGATTCTGACTACATGAGGACACTAGAGAACTGTATTACATTTGGTAACCCTCTACTTTTGGAGAATGTTGGCGAGGAGTTAGACCCGTCCCTTGAACCATTGCTTCTCAAACAGACATTCAAACAAGGTGAGAATTTGAACTACTGCATAAAGCATATTTTAAATATAACATCAATGAAATCAGATGAAAAGAATTTTAGTGATTTCCGAAGATTTAGATGGCGTAAGTTAAGAACATGTGTGATTTTTTGTTTTCAAGTTAATTGTTGCTTTGAAATAGAATATAGATAAATTCGAAAATGGAGACTCAGTTTGGCACATGTTGTGAAGTATTAGAGTAGAAATGCACATTGTTAGTGTTTTATGCAGAATATTTTAAATATTGAAACGGGAGATGTTTGACATTGATCATAAGTTTTAAAGCAAAATGTAGTACATTTCTCAATCCAAATCATTATCATATTATTGATTAACCCATTTGCCTGTTTGTTCGGGGGTCACCTTTCAATGTATCCATGTCTGAAGACACCTCAGTGATATAAAGTAATGAGAATAGTTGCAGTAACTGGTTGACTCATTTTTATAAATCTACTCAAAGGAAGTGATCGATGATGCACGTTGTCAATGGTTACATCAAGTACCTAAAAGCATTGCACTGTTTTGGATATTTTAGAAAAAAAAATCATCTTTTTTATGCTAACTTTCTTTGTTCAGTCAAATTTTACCATAACTTGACCAGAGTTCTAATATAATTCCAGTTAATTTGAATAGCTACCAAAAAAAGTCTAACAAATTTACTAATGTGACAACAAGTTAATTAGGCATTATTTATGATTTATTCTCCCTCATAAATATGTATGTGTGATTGATATACCTCTTAATTTGTTCAAAATGTGTGCATTTCTGTGGTATATATAATTTCTCCGTTTTCTAGTGTGATAATTACATATTACATGTATTTTAAATTCTATATAATTTCCATTTTTTTCTGCTGCAAAATTGTATTTACATTGTATAGCTGTGCATTAATGTTTACAAATTTATCAACAAGTAATGAATTTATTGATATTTTTCTTGGTGATGGATATATATTCAAAACAAGGGGAAGTATCTTAATGTTTATTTGTTTTGTACAAGTCTTCTTTATTAATGTATATACAATTTTATAGCAGACATATAGTTCTTGTGAATACCCTGTATTGCATTGATAAACCTTGTATATTTTTGAACAGCTGGAATGGGTAGGTTTAGAAGCAAATGTACTTTCTTCCTTTACGAAACATTATCTTTACTATAGATGTATAAATTTTTCCCTTATAATATATATATATGTATTGCATGATGGGTTTATGGAATTCCTTAACCTTCTTTTCCTATTGCACATTCAGTAGTATGGTGATAATTTTATGAAGGTGAACAGATAATTACTGGTAAATACTTGTAGAAAACAATACAACAGTCAATCAAAGTAGGAACATTTATTTCTAGGTGATAAATTTCATCATATCCTGTTAAATTATTTATACACTTATATGCATTCAAACAAGTGGTTTGATGATGTTGCAAATGGTATGTCAAATGGTTTGATGATGTCATGAATGTGATGTCAAAATGGTTTGATGATGTCATGAATGTTATGTCAAAATGGTCTGATGATGTCATGAATGTGATGTCAAAATGGTTTGATGATGTCATGAATGTTATGTCAAAATGGTCTGATGATGTCATGAATGTGATGTCAAAACAGTTTCATGGTATCACAGAATATGGTCTCAAAAAGGTTTGATGATGTCATAAAATTAGATTTCAAAACAGTTTGATGATATCACAGAATGTTATGTCAAAAATGGTTTGATGATGTCATGAATGTGATGTCTAAATGGTTTTATGATATCACAGAATGTGTTGTCAAAATGATTTGATGATGGCATAGAATGCAATGTCCAAATGGTTTTGTGATATCACAATGGTTTTATCATGTCACAAAAGGTGATTTCAAAAGTTTTTTAGTTACAAAAAAATACTTTAGATATTTGACATGACTGCATTACTGTCTAAAGGAGAAATGTTTATAGATGACAGAGTTAAAATAGTCCTGTAGCAATTCAGTGGATTTAACAGAATAAATTTACAAACATGATGTATACTGTATAGAACTTTATATGAATTTTATATAAATAAAGCACAATATTATACTTCTTTTTTAATTCCTTAGAATATTTTTCCATTATTTAGCTGAATATCATGCACAATTTATATATATTTTACAATAATGCACCTGGGGTAGTAGTAGAAAATATGTGATACTTTAGTAAATACTTTAGGATATAGCTTCAATATCACACTAGATAGACAATTGTATTGGAACAGTAAATTAAAAGGGAGAGAGCCTGCTTATGCCGGAAAAAAGTCCCCATATGAAGACATTAGAGTTTGTGTGACATAAAACCAAACAAAATGAATTTGTTAAGATCAGTAACTGTAGGTAAGCTTCAAAATGAATTTTTAGATTTGGGACAAGTTTTTTTTTGCAATATACAATCTAATAATTATATGAGTTACCATACTAGATATAGATATAATAAAACACTTTAGTGTTGTAATATGAAGGATAATAACAATAATAAGTTGATTTATTTCTGTTAAAAAAGAGGATTTAGAAGATGAGGGTAAGGTACTCACTCTAACTGTTGTTTAAGTCATATACATATATAAATGTTTAGTAAAAATATGTCCTGTAAAAGATGTCACTGAAATTACAAATGATTGTTTATATGTTAAAAGAAATCTCAACATGTATCAAAAGTTAATTGGTTGCTGAGTAATTAAATTCTGATGCAGGGTCATTTTGTTGTTAAATTTTACAAGATTTCTGTAAGAATTTCAGAAAAGATATTCCTTACTGATCAAACTAAGGTAGTCATTATTTATTCAACTTAAAAGATATATTAAAAATCAGTTCAACTTACAAAAATTTATATATTTCTGTTAATAATAAATGTAAAACCTGTTTGTTTCAAGATATTATATTTATTCTGCATTAATGATTATTGATTAGATCTGGAAAAAATTGGTAAGGGTAAACAATATTGTATTGTAATAATTGTGGTTGAGAAATATGGGGATATGGTCCGGAATCTATTTATCATTGAATCAGATATGAAATAATGTTACAACTTAGAAAAATTCTTGATATGATGTTTATTATTTCGTTCACTATACATACGGTATATCATGAACTGGCACAAATTCATTTTTTTTATGTTAATTATTTTTGCAATTTAAAATTCAATATTGAAAACAATGCTTATCAAGTTTGCATGAATAAAGTATTTATATTTATTATTCTTCTTAAAAATATATCTGTTTATTTTCTTTATAAAGCTAGAAAGAAGAAACATATTGTTTTCTTTCTTTCTTATTGAAGGAAATATAATAATTGTGAATTGAAAAATTATCACATATTAGAAAGTAAATTCACCTCAATATAAAATTCACCCTATCACATGATAATTTGTTATATTTTACAGAATTTTTTTTTCGCTCATTATATTTTGCTCAAGCAACAAACATAAATATTTTATTCAATTGATTCGGAAATATTTTAAATACAAAGTAATAAATTGTTTTAATTGGTTGCTTTGCATAAATTTCATATTCAAATTACAATTGTTCAGTATGAAATTTGAATTACAGAATATTTTTGTAACCATGGTTAATTTTTAACTGAATATTTTTTTCTTCTAAAAACTTTAAAGTTATACCCACATCTTTAGATAGTAAGTATAGATATAGTGTTCAGTAAAAATGGTGAAAATAAATGTTAAATATTTACAGTACTGTCAATGTTCATTGTTAGTATAAATAATGATGAATGGTCATTGTGTAAACATGTACATGTATCTAGTTATTAATCGATAAACTTGAAATATTACAGAAATTTAGCCATGGCAAACAGAAATTTAGCCATGGCAAATGACAAACAGAAATTAAGCCATGGCAAAACAGAAATTAAGCCATGGCAAACAGAAATTAGGCAATGGCAAACAGAAATTAAGCCATGGCAAACAGAAATTAGGCCATGGCAAACAGAAATTAAGCCATGGCAAACAGAAATTAAGCCATGGCAAACAGAAATTAGGCCATAGCAAACAGAAATTAGGCCACGGCAAACTGAAATTAAGCAATGGCAAACATAAATTAAGCAATGGCAAACAGAAATTAAGCAATAGCAAACAGAAATAGACCATGGCAAACAGAAATTAAGGCATGGCAAACAGAAATTAGGCTATGGCAAACAGAAATTAGGCCATGGCAAACAGAAATTAAGCAATGGCAAACAGAAATTAAGCAATGGCAAATATATGTATTGTATTAATTGTAAGCCTGGACAATGAATCTATAAAGAATAAATATATGTATGGATATTGAATAATTATGTGTTTCAGTTTCTAAAGTAGAAAGTTTATTTATCTTTTTTTTCATACATTCAGATGGTAAGGTTAAAGGAAATGGCTTAGTTTGGTTTATTTTGTTGAAAATTATTGGGTTTTTATATTTTTGTTCTGTTTATGTTTTGAAAATTAAAGTTTGTTACAGTTACAATTGAGTTTCATTTATTCAAATTATGTTTTACTTAAAATTTGCATGGACTTAAATCAATGGCTTAGCGGCTGAAGGCATTTATATTCGAACAAAATTATACTTCTTTTTAAGTTAATGATGATTTATATTTTTCTAAGTTCACAAGTTTGTTTGAAAATGTTGCATGAAACAAGGCTGTTTGTCAGATGATTTTTTAAATTTTATTTTATTTTATTTTTTTTGGTTGTATTGAATGAAATAATGTATAACCTTGCTTTTCAGACCCTTAACAGCTTTGCAGAAAATGATTCCATTATTTTCCTCTGTCACAATTTTAAGTGTATTTTTAAGGCTTGAAATATTTAGCATGAAAGTAATGCCCAGCAAGTGTAGGGGTATACCAAATTTGCATGAGTTTATGCCATGTAAGCATGGGTTTTATGCCAAGCACTTAAATGCATGAAACTACCTAACTGAATTGCTTTTACTGCTTTTTAGCATATTTCATGCGATATATTGAAATAAAAGAAATCAACATTTGAAATAACATCTCATACATTCCTATATTTAACTTATTTCATATTAACATATAACAGTTTGTTTGTAACACTTTCTTGTAACAACTTTAATATATGGTTTGCTTATTAAAAGGACATAACTTCAATTTTTTTTTCAAAAATAACAAAGAAATGCATCTTTCTCTAACATAATAAAACACTAGGAAACATTCAGATAACTTGAAGTAAGGTTTTTCATCAGGAAATGTTTGAAACATGTACATTTGGATACTTTCAGGCGGTGTTGAAATGATCCGACTAGGTGAAAACACAATTGAATACAGCAAGGATTTCAGATTTTACATCACAACAAAGTTGCGTAACCCACACTACTTGCCCGAAGTAGCCACCAAGGTGTCTCTGCTCAACTTCATGATCACTCCAGAAGGTCTGGAGGACCAGTTGCTTGGAATTGTTGTAGCCAAAGAAAGGTCACTAGTTTTATTACATAATTTTCTTCACAGTTTTTCTTAAAATTTGAGAAAATAATATAATGCCTGTTTAATTATCTATTCTTTATTATTCCAAAAATGTCATCACAATATTACTTCTAATGTTTCTTAAAAAACAATATAAAAAAATGTTTAGGCAAATGGTACATTTCAGCCTGATACATTCTGTGTTAAACTAGTTTTGCTTATTCTACATTAATATTTCATATTTAGAATCATGATTCATTACAGCACATGTAATGAAAATTTAAACTTATAGTTCACAAGCTGTTAAATAGTTAAAACAAAAAATAATTATACATCATTGAATGTGGAATTTACAGTGTATTCAGCTAAAAATATAAACATTGTTAGTTCAGAGAAAAAGTCGAATCGGAAGTTTTCTTCTGTGGATGTATGGAGAGAAATGTTTAAATATATCTTTCAATTGACTACTTAAGTTACTCATATTTTCCCTCTGAAAATGGGGACGCAAATATGTGCATTTTTTACAAGGAAATATATTACATGATATAATGATAATTTTTACAGGCCTGAGCTGGAGGAAGAGAGACAGGCTTTGATTATACAGAGTGCTCAGAACAAGAAACAACTCAAAGAAATTGAGGACAAAATCTTGCACACACTTTCAGCCTCCGAGGGCAATATCCTCGAGGATGAGTCTGCTATCCAGATTCTTGATTCCTCAAAGATTCTCTCAGATGAAATCTCAAAGAAACAAAAGGTATAAATAAAATTAAATGTGTGTTTTTTGGTGTTTTGGGGTTTTTTTTGTATGTGTATATTTTTAAAGAGTACAATAACATTTCCTTCAAAGCAAGAACTAGGCTTCTTTATTAATCATTTATCAATAATAATCTGTAAATTCTTTACATTTTTTTTGTTTTGTTTTGTTTTGGGTTTTACGTCACATCGACACAGTATAGGTCATATCGCGATGTTCCAGCTTTACTGGTGAAGGAAGACCTCAGGTGCCCTTCCGTGCATTATTTCAGGCACGAACGGGCACCTGAGTAGAACCACTGACGTTCCGTAAGCTAGTTCTTTACATTTAAGGATAGGGCATAAGTCTTATTTTATGAGAATAGTTTAGTGATACCATCTTTTTGTATTATAACACCAACTACACCTATCTGATTACTTATGTTACTCTTTGTCATTGAAACGGGGTACCCTATGAAAGTGAGAAATAATGATATTGAATTACGCAAAGTATTATTGTAATAACTGCTTTTTGGTTTGTCTTTACCTGTGGGTTCGAATTCTTTCAGACAGTTTTTCTTAAACATGTGAAACATATCTAGCTTATTAAAAAGATCAGTATTATTACTCTGGTGCCAACTTTTGGGCCTTAAATAATGTATACAGGGGCACCAGACGTCTTCTTATACTAGTAAATTAAGAAAGTTGCCATATTATTTTCTATTAGTATTAAGTAATCAGGACCCTAACCCTTCTTAATGTCTCAAAAAAATGTAGAAAAAAACTACATTAAAAATACATTTTTACTAGATCTAGACCATTGGAACACTCTTATTTTGATTATTTTTTTTTTGTACAGATTGCGGAGGAAACAGAAGAGAAGATTGAGACAAGTCGTATGGGATATCGTCCTATAGCCAAACATTCCTCCATCCTCTTCTTCTCTATTGCTGACCTTCCAAATATTGATCCTATGTACCAGTATTCTCTCACCTGGTTTGTCAACTTATACGTAATGTCTATACATGATAGGTATGTACACTTTGTTCCGATGTTTCTTATTGGTGTCAGTTGATTCAGTTATGTTACTTAAATCGATCCTTTGTTAAAAGACCATATTGAGAACTTGGTGGAAACAGTTGTAACTCTTTCTTTATGATAAATGATTCACAACTGTTTCAAAACCAAACCTTTGGTAAGAATAAAGGCTATATTTAGAAGTGTAGTGCAAAAACTATCTTTTACAAAAGACCAATTTTTATCTGTCCCTTGAGTGGTCTTTGAAGACAGGTTTGACTTATGCTAATGTACCATTTAGGAATATTTAGAGAAAAAAAAAGAAAAAGAAAAAGAAGTTTCTTCAAACTGATACCATGTATTTAGGGATTTGTACAAACTTAAAATCATTTATGTTATATAGGACTGTTATGCACCAAATTTGTCATTTAACAGTACAAAATTTAAGTGATAAGATATTTTTTGTTTTTTACTTTTTGATTAAAGATACTTCTTTCCTGTATAATAAATATTCTATCAAACTAACATGGTACCCTACCCCTCCTATTTAAGATCACGATTAATATTCTGTGGAACAAATATGGCAACCTATATACCCCTCCAATCAGAAATCCCTGTTTAGGTAGCTTACCTAAATATGAACTTGTGTTTTCTGAATTTATTGCAAAGACTTAGTGCGATACAATTTTAATACATATGAAATAAATTAGGTACAACTGTTTTGCACTAAGTCTGTGATTTTTTATTCTTTACTGAATGATATATACAAAGCAAAATTTATTAACACAGCTGCAAGCCCACAATGACAATAAGCTTTGACCCATTAGTTGATAAGAAATTAATAGTTTTATGTTTTATCTGTCAGCACATAGTAACTATAGCAACTTGAAGGAAAAAAAAAAAAAAGAGAACAAAGCACTAATGTCTTATTCAAAGGCTTATAATTGCTAATTGTCATTTGGGTATTTGGATGTGTTGATTTCAAAAGTTTTGAAATCAAACAGATGTTTAATAATTATGTGTTATGTGATCTTTGTCTTTGAGAATATATGAGCCGCGTCATGACAAAACCAACACAGTGCCTTTGCGACCAGTATGGATCCAGACCAGCCTGCACATCTGCGCAGTCTGATCAGGATCCATGCTGTTCGCTATCAGTTTCTTTACTTTCTGAGGATGCGCAGGCTGGTCTGGATCCATGCTGGTCGCAAACGCATAACATTGGTTTTGTCGTGACTGGGCTAATATATATATTTATAATGTTCTCTGAATACTGTTTATCAATGATGTATGTTTTTTGCAGCAATAAGTCGAAGATTTTGGAACGTCGACTCCGTTACCTAACTGATCATTTTAGCTATCTCTTATTCGATAACGTGACAAGATCTTTGTTTGCCAAACATAAAGTGGTGTTTGCATTCCTCCTCTGCACTAATCTGTTATTGTGAGTAATCATGGGACAGACAAAAAACAAACAATATATATATAACCCCACCCCCCCTAGACCCAAGCATGTACTCTTTAGAGCAGATCATTTTATTATATATTTATATATGTGTATGTACCCAGATAGATTAGTTTTCTATATGCATGGAAAAAAACTGCAGATATTTTTTATTTATTATATACTTATAAATGAAATATTGATGAAATAAAAAAACGTATTTTCATTAAATACTGTATGTATAGAAAAACTTTAATATCCTCTATATATTCGATTTTCGTAGTGGTGAATATTTCTGTTTTTTGTGCTCAATAAAGCAACTTCAGTAACAATGAAAATGTCAGAATTAAGGGGGTAATGAATTAAATGTCTGCATTTTTTTTTTATTTTTTTTTTTGGAAGGGATATGTATATGTAACCAGCTCTTTTTTTAAATTTGTTTTTATTTCAGATTATCTAGCATGTACTTTGTGTTTTATTTTAGCTAGTTTCTATTATCTCATGATACCAGATTAAAAAAGATATACAATTTTAAATTAAATTGAAATATTGAGGGTACAAGTTTTTAATATATCTTTTTAATTTATTATTCATAATTATCATATCAGGGATATACATTTATTACTTTGTTAATTAGCCTTACCTATTTGAGGTTGAAGTTTCAAGACAGAAGCTGATCTGCTCTAAATTCTCAATTCAATTTCTATTTTAAATCACATACATCCTTTATAATACTACGGACACCCTGCTATCACAATCTTTATTTCTCTTCTGAAGAGAACTTGAATATTACTCTCTGTTTACAATAACTGATTTTACACTTGGCATCACATAGTCACTTATGTGTGCGACCAGAACTAATAACAGATAAACAACATGATAATTTGACAATTATACTTTTATTAAGGTACTTCATAACCTTGTGGCGGAAATTTTGGCTGCAGACGGGCAAAACCCATAAATTTTATCCAGTCCCGGGGGAGACTACTAACTGCCTTGTTACACTGGCAAGTCAGTGACCCAGGTTTACAACCTGGTGTCAGTCCCAAAAGTTGAACACGCTTAAGTGGACAGGTGTTAGCGGGCTGCCAAGATTACATCTGACTCCTGAGCAACGAGGGTCCCGGACGTAGCCCTGCCCTGGGCCTCCCCTCCATACGTAGAGGTGGAGGGGGGTGCCAACGTAACCCTGGAGTGCACCCCACCATAATACATAAAACTAATACATACAATGAACCTGCATGCTTTCAAGCAAGTCAGGCCAGGAGAAAGAGCCAGACAGTACCCGTAACCCCCTTTTTCGTCTCCCCGGGCCGCTCCCCCAGATCGAAAATTGTACCCTTCTCTGCGCCTGTGATTTAACTGCAAAGCAAACTACAAGAAAATTATTTATAGTAGTCCTAATAAATTCCTATACTGTTAATAACTTTGACATATATCGCTGTCTGTTTTTGTTTTTTTGTTTTTTTTTTTTTTAAAGGCAACATTATGAAACACGTAGATGTAGAGCGTTAATGTAACCACTGTAAAGATGAAGTTCACTTCCTGAGTTCCAAGGAGTAATTTGACTTTTACTCTGAACTTGAATGTTAACTAGCCTTACTAGAACTGGAACTTGTATGACTAAATTGAGTTGAAGAAATCCCTTCCATATGTTTGTAAAAATTATCACTATTGTAAAGTATTAATTATTAGGATGTATTGTTCTCCAGTCTGTACTGAGCACACAGGTATGTTAACAAGATCCTTTGTACAAACAGTTTCAGTGCACACAAAAATCCTGATGGCACAAAACTCCGAAACCGGATTCTAAACCAATATCCAGATGAGGTTGGAGGTTCTCTGGAAGCTGGCTGCTGTAAGACTGTTAAGAAAAAGAGTCCCTGAAAGAGAAAGAAAAGGCGGCAGAAATTGTTCTCATAAAGGGGAGGGCGGGCGGGTGCGTTTTTGAAGGACACTCTGTTTCGGAAAGTTCCCGGATAATGATTCGCCTCCTTTGAAGAGTATCTTAGTATGTCTAAATTCCGTACTTTACTTTACCGGATTAAACTGCACCTACCCACCCGCTAGATGATGTGTTTAAGAAGGATTATCGAATACGAGATTCTGGATAATCCCTATTAAATCACATACATCCTTTATAATACTACAGACACCCTGCTATCACAATCTTTATTTCTCTTCTGAAGAGAACTTGAATATTACTCTCTGTTTACAATAACTGATTTTACACTTGGCATCACATAGTCACTTATGTGTGCGACCAGAACTAATAACAGATAAACAACATGATAATTTGACAATTATACTTTTATTAAGGTACTTCATAACCTTGTGGCGGAAATTTTGGCTGCAGACGGGCAAAACCCATAAATTTTATCCAGTCCCGGGGGAGACTACTAACTGCCTTGTTACACTGGCAAGTCAGTGACCCAGGTTTACAACCTGGTGTCAGTCCCAAAAGTTGAACACGCTTAAGTGGACAGGTGTTAGCGGGCTGCCAAGATTACATCTGACTCCTGAGCAACGAGGGTCCCGGACGTAGCCCTGCCCTGGGCCTCCCCTCCATACGTAGAGGTGGAGGGGGGTGCCAACGTAACCCTGGAGTGCACCCCACCATAATACATAAAACTAATACATACAATGAACCTGCATGCTTTCAAGCAAGTCAGGCCAGGAGAAAGAGCCAGACAGTACCCGTAACCCCCTTTTTCGTCTCCCCGGGCCGCCACAGAAAATAACATTTTTTCTTCCATTATAAAATTTATACATAAACAATATTGTAAACATGTTTTGGAATAAGACTACTTATTTACATTTAAAGATAAATGAACAGTATACATTTTAAGATAAATGAATGTAACAGTTTTTGATATTCATTTCAGTCATAACATGTAATGACATTCACAGCTTTTATGATGTCTATAGGGTGGCTGTTGGTAATGTTAGTAAAGAATTGTCTGGTGTACTGTTAATCAGAGACTGCAAAGCTGTCTTCCAGTTGTTGATAAGAATGGAATTACCCAAGCTTGACAAGTGTGTTCCATCAGTATGGAATAAGTTTACCTCCTTAGCAGAAATATTGTTATTGTCAATGTATTGACCTCCATTTTTAAGAATAAAGGATTTGATTGCAATATTCACTCTTGTTCGTTTTTTTTTCTATTTTCTTTCCAGCACCAAGAGGTGCATAGTGCCAGTACCTCCTTTGAAGGATTGATGACCATATTATTGTAGTTTTACAGAAAAGTGCTTGATATCTCAGGATTGAACACTGAATCTTTTCTATCAACATTTTACCTGTGACTCCCTCTGATGTCAGATCATTGGAGCCGCAATGAATCCATATAAATTGTGGTTTTGGCATTTCCATTAACATCGAGTCCATGAGTTTATCTAAACCATCAAAAACGAGACCTCTGCATCCCTTCCACTTAACTGACATGTTATGCTTTGTAAAACCAAGTTGTGGGTCATCCAGCCTTGCAGTTCTTTCAGCCCAGTGAACAATGGAGGACCCCAAAATCCAGAGACATTTATGACCTGAAATAACTTGGGGACAGTTAGTTTTTGGTTGATGTGTTGTAAAGATAGGAGAAAAAGGAAATTATTTAGGGGTTTAACCTGATATAACGAGTGAAAACCTCAGACTTCCAGCGTCCCATGACCTTAATTCTGTCGTCGGGCACCCCAATACTGTGGAGGTATGTTGCTCCACCAATGCGAAAGCTATGTGATCTGACATGATCGGGAGCATCTATAAATTGTAAAGCTTTCTGTAAAAGTGAACAAAATTGATACTTTGTCAGGGGCTTGGTATTGAAGTGGATAAACAGATTATCCCTGTCGGCTGCATGGGGACGGTTCTTAAGGTACTTTGATAGACTGTTAACTGGACAATGGATCCCACCATTAGCTTTAATTTGTAATGTGACCGATAGACCTAGCTGATCAGTTTTTGACCATCTAATTTTTAAAAAGACTGTGTTATTAGATAGATGAACATCACTAACTAACAACTGTTTATGGTTAGACGATATAGTGCTGGGTACTGTGAACTCACTGACTCTTAGCAAACCAAAGAATGCCAGGGAGAAAGCTGCAGTGAACATGACTTGTTCATATTTGTTGCTACATATATATTTTAGACTGTAAATCATTTTTTCAAGTAAGGTAAGTGTTATAGGAGCCCTTAAATCATTAACATGCCTCCCTTTTAGGCGGCGTAGGCCCTCAATTGCCTTAATCACTAAGAAGGATTTTGTGGGGTCTGTTAGACTACCCACTTTATGGGCATAACCGATTCCCGACATATAAGTAGAAATTGAAGAGGCGGACAGACCTTGCTGGGCGTAATAAGCGATAAAAAGAAGTAAATCTTTAATAGGGACTGGCCAAGTGTCTGGTAATTGATAGTTATTTCTAAAGTTGGATAACTTTTGAATGCTTGTTGCATAGGTTTTACGGGTAGATGCAGCCACTGAATTAGAAATTAATAGCTGTGCAAGACTATCTAGATGTTCCACAGGTGGGATGGAATCTGTGTGGGTTGCCAGTCTGCCTCTGGCGCTGCCTGTCTGAATCTGGCCCACTGTGAACGAGAAAGTGCATCTGCTATGACGTTTTTTCTAGAAGGGATATAAGTGGCTTTAATAGAGATATTGTGAGTTAGCATAACCAAAACTAGATGTCTAACTAGATTCATAATTCTCTCAGATTTACATGTTTGAGATGAAATGATATGTATCACAGCTTGATTATCTATGTGGAATAATATTTTCTTATTACGAAAAGAATTTGACCAAGTAACAATGGCTGCCACAACTGGAAAAAACTCTAACAGAGTCATGTCTCTAGTGAGTCCTCCTATAACCCAATGTGAAGGCCATGAGCCCTGTGACCAATGGCCTGCAAAATAGATACCATACCCTCCTGTAACACCACCTGAACTGTCGGTATATATTTCAAGGGTGTTGTCTGAAAGCCAAATAGGGTCAGATATCAAGGTTATTCCATTGTATGACTGGAGGAAATGTAACCAAAGACCTAGGTCTTTACGCATATTGGCAGAAACCCTTATCTTATGATGAGGTTTTATTACACCTATGGTTGCATCAATTAGCCTTCTGCAGAATGCTCGCCCTGGGGCAATAACTCTGCAAGCAAAATTCAAAGATCCTAGTAGGGACTGCATGTCCTTGAGGGAAATTTTTTTAGCATTTATTGCTATGATAATTTTTTGTCTAAGATCTACGAGCTTATCATTAGGTAACCGCATTGACATCTGTACAGTATCAAATTCAACCCCCAGGTAAACCAAACATGTAGATGGAGCACATGTTTTGTCAAGCGCAATTGGTATACCAAATTTTTTACAAGTATTTTCAAAAGATTGCAATGTATGTCCAGGTTGAATATGATTAGATGACTCACCAAATAGGAAGTCATCTAGATAATGCAAGATGTTTGAGTTATGACTATTGGCAACTACCACCCAATGTAAAAAGGAAGCAAATTTTTCCCAGAGGGCACAGCTAATTGAAGACCCAAAGGGAAGCATTTTGTCATAAAAATAGTAAGTAACTGGTTTACCTTTTTCTCTGACAATTACTTTAAAACCAAGCAGATCAAAGTCTGCTGGGGAAATGGGGAGAAGGCGAAATGCTGACTTTACATCAGATTTGCTAAGTAGGGCACCCTGACCTAATCTGGCAACCATATCTGCCGCTTGATCAATTGTTGAGTACGACACAGAGCAATGATCTTCATCAATATAGTCATTAATAGATCTATTTCTGGGATAAGACAGGTGGTGAATTAGACGGTAGTCACCGCCTTTTTTGGGAACTAAACCAATGGGAGAAATTTGCAATGTTGGAAATGGGATTCTGAGAAATGGGCCTGCTACCCTACCGACTTGTATTTCTTTAATTATTTTTGTATGCAGGACCCCTGGGAGTTCCCTGGCACTGCGTAAATTTGGAGAGTCTCTGTGTACCCGGGGGCCCTCGTATTGTAAGGGAAAACCTTTTGATATGCCTGTGATAAGGTCTTTTGCTGCACTAAATGGGTAAAGTTTCAAAGCTTTTAGTAATTCAGTGATATTTAATGGTGTATTGCCGATCTGATAAAGAGGTGAGGTACTATTGACCAGTGTGGCATACTGTCTGTGCATGTTTTCCTCCGCATAGCCTGCAGACATGACTGTACCTACAAGGAGTAAAAGGACAATGACTACCAGAATTGAAGTAATTACATGAAAATGACTTAGGACTGGAGGTACGTTGTTTATTAAACTTAACTGCAGGGGTGCCCGTAATTTGAGATGTTGTTTTACTATTATAGGCAGTACTCCTGGTTTGACCTGCAAAATCAGGTACTCTAGGTGATTGACCATTTACATAGAGCAACCAAAGTTCTAAATCAATGGTGCCCCAAGACCTAGATGGGTTGTTTGATTGGACCTGGCGGAATTGTTCATCATATTTCCACCAGGAGTCTGATCTTGTTGCTGCTAAGCGTACATCCCGGAGGTATTTTAACAGCTCCTGGGATCTGTTGGGAAACCTTTCCAGGTAAATACTAATAAAAACGATGAATGCCGATGTCCATTGTTCAATAGACATTTTGAAATTTGACCCCCTTGGCTTTGTGACGCATAACCTCCCGTTTCTAAACTGCAGTTCCCCAATTTGACCCTCTTCAGAATACTCTTGAAGCTGGCGGGATGACTTTAGAAGAAGTGCCAGGTCGGTAAATTCTCCAGCCCAAATTTTTTCTTTTATTTTTACAGGAATAGTACTTCCTAAACTATGAAAATTTTCATCAATGTTTACAGGATTTGATAGTTGAGTTGGCGAGTTATGAACCATTACTGAATCAAAGGGTTGATAATCTAATGAGGGTGGCGATGGAAATGAAACATACGGCCGGGTACCTTGTAATGGTGATTCCGGCGCTTCTACATCGCCGCCTCCCTGACTGGCACTGTTAACCGGTGTTTCCACCAAACCGCCTTGGGATTGTCTGCTGCGTTTAGGCCTATTCTCATTCGCATCTGTCCCGCTCCTTTTCTTGGTTTTACTTTTTGGCATTATTTTATTCTTTTTATTTTAACTTTTTCGGTGCGTTTTTGAAGGACACTCTGTTTCGGAAAGTTCCCGGATAATGATTCGCCTCCTTTGAAGAGTATCTTAGTATGTCTAAATTCCGTACTTTACTTTACCGGATTAAACTGCACCTACCCACCCGCTAGATGATGTGTTTAAGAAGGATTATCGAATACGAGATTCTGGATAATCCCTATTATTTATAAAATAAATATTAATCTGGTATCATTTATGTTCTTTTTTTATTATCAATATATTATACCCTTGTATCAATTAGGGTCTAGTCAAATTTAAATATATTAATACCCATCTTCATAGGTATAGTTTCCCATATAGGAGCCCCATATCTCATAGGCATTATAAGTTCCCTACATTTTCCTTTAACTTTTACAACCTATTTTTTCAGCAACCGTTCAAAGATTCTGGATCGCCGCTTACGTTACCTATGTGACCATTTTACTTATAGTCTTTATTGTAACGTGTGTAGATCACTGTTTGAGAAAGACAAAACTCTTTTTGCATTCATCTTATGTGCAAACATACTCCTGTAAGTATGAAAACAACGGCACAGTGTTGTTTCGTTGTGTTCAAATATTTGAAAGTTAAAAATCCCGGATGTTTTGTTTGATTGTTATCTGTTCCATTATTTCAGTAACCGATCCAAGATTCTGGAGAAACGTATACGTTACCTATCCGACCATTTCACTTACAATTTGTATTGTAACGTGTGTCGGTCCCTCTTCGAAAAAGACAAACTTCTTTTCTCCTTCTTGTTATGTACAAATATGCTTTTGTAAGTATGAGAAAATTGTGTTTGGAGTGAGCTCACATCTGGTTTTACTTCCTAATTCATTACTAACACAGGCGCAAGGTTTGGTTTATTTTTTATCAGTTGAATGATCCAAAACTAACCCAAAGTTTTATACCTAACCAAAACATATTTTGTTAAAGGCTTGCTGTGAAATATTGGTGTGTGTGTAACAATTCATTACATCTTTTAACTAGCTTTAAGCTTAAAATTACATCGCTGTGTTTCCTTAAATGATAACATTACATGTTTTTCTTTTTAAAAAATATCACCTGAGGGAGAAAGAGTTCGGTTCATAATGGCATATAATTATATTGAGATAAAATTTCAGCATTTTACAATTGCTTGTTGAGTTAAAAAATTTGCATAAGATTGACAAATCTTCCTAGAAATACTGCTAAACAACATCTTCTGTACTTTATTATACACCAGCTTATACTTAATAGGTTACTTAAAGACTCTTTTCACTCCTCTATCTTTCTGCTATGAAACTTTTTGAGAGCTCTAAAGTGGTTATGAAATAATCAAATTTAACCTGTATCCTGCTGAATTGATGTAATTATCTTGTCCTCTCTTTGAAATTAAAAACTATCCACTATTAGGGATTTAATAATCAAAATGGAACAAAAATAGCTAAAAGTACATTGAAGTTGGTTTATGGATTAGTCTTGTTTTGTTTTTGCATTTGAAGCTTTTTCTGACAGCATTTACAGTCTTCCTAATGTAATATAAGTTTTACATGAAGTTTATATTGATTAAATTGTCAAGCATTCTGTATGAATAAGCTAAATAATACAGTTTCATTTTCCTAAAAATAAAGTAGAAGTCTATCCTTTACAATCATGTACTTCTAGTCTTTTATAACAGGAGGTGTGTGCAGATACATTTTGAAATACATTAGCTCTAAATATGCTGAACAGATAGTCTGAGTTGATTTATCAATTAGAATTTAATATACCAGTATGGTGTGTATCATTTGTTTGTCAAGAAAATAGGGTGGCTTAGACAGCAATGACAAAGAAAAATATTTGCTATACTTAAAAGCTTTAAATACTCATATCATTCTTTATTTTCACATTTAATTTTATGAATATTATTTTACAACTTTGATTATAATTTTCAAATAAAATGCAGGGTTTTAAATTCAGTTAATTTTAAACATATTTTTGGCTGTTCATAATTATGTTCTTGCAATAAGTGCATGTGCACTTAATCATGACATCATTTAATTTAGCTATATAACAATAACAAACTTTGAGAGAGAGAAAAACAAAACGTAGTATCAATGAATTTGTTATATATTTTACCCTTTGTACTTTTTACCTTGTAACAATTTCTGTGTGTTTTTTTATCAGCCGCTTTAGATTTAAATATTTACCTCCCTTGGAGATTGATGGTGATGATTTATTCTTTGTGGAAGGATTTGACTTCACAAAAATGACAGGGTCTGGTGCTGATGTAGTCCGTCAATTGTATAGTTTACATGTTGTCATACTATGATTGTGAATATTTTCTTGTGAGGAAAAATAAAGCTTGCATCTATTCTTTAAATCATACAAATACAAGAAATTTTCATTTAAAAGATCTAGATTTTTATAAACTTTTTAAACCAAAGTAAAGGTACATGTAATTTAAAAATGATGTACGAATTTAATTTAAAAAATCTTGTTATCCTTTTAACTACTTTGTGCCTCTCCGGCAGAGTGGTTAAGGTCGCAGACTTGACAACCACAAGACAAATGTGGGTTTGACTTTGGCCAAAGATTTTGTTTTTTGCCCATTTGAGAAAGCTATATAGGTAGCTTAGGGATGGTCGTTGATTCTACTCGGGTGCTTGTTTGTGCTTGAAATAATGCAGAGAAGTGGCAACCAATAAAGCTGGAAATTCACTTTTAGACCTTTACAAAGTGTCAGTGTGACTTCAATTCCAACAAAAAAGAAAAATTACTTGGATTTATTTATTAAGATTGACATCCTGTTAAAACTTTCATTAAATGTTGAATATCTTTAAGTACATTGTCTGTCACAAAGAATACGCTGCAATTTTCAGTTACATATCTTATTTATTGTAACTTGTTTATTATTGTCATTGTTTATCTGCTTACTGCTTTAAATAAGGTCTAATGTTTCAAAAAAAAAAAGCTATGGGGTTTTTATGATTTCAATATTTAAGACTAAGACTAGTGTTTTTCGTGCTAAATGTTTTATATTGATATGATGTTACCATGGGTTTGAAGCCTAATTTGATAGCCTAAGAGTAGTGACTGTTATTCTTTACCTTTAGAGCAGTAACAAGCTAACTCCTATTAAATTGTATAAGGAGTTAACTCATTACTGCACTAAGGTGACACATATCTTTTGATATTACACTAAGCTCTGAAACAAAATTAAAGTTTTTAATATCAGTTGAAAGAATTTGTTTTACAAGTGAACTTAAATAAATGTGTTTGAATTGAAATATTATGTATGTATTTGCATAGCTATTTCAGATGAATTTGTGTCAGAGATTTGACTTCTTTTTCAGCTTCTCTTTCTATAAAGTTTAGCAATATTTTATTTATAAGTTAAAAATAAGTTTTATCCATATTTCATACATGAGAAATACAGGATTCATACTTTTGAATTAGACTTTAATATCATAATTTATAACGAACATAAAGTTTAATGATATACTTCATTAAAATACTTTTATTTAGTTAAAATTAAAAAAAAATAATAATAATTGAAAAATATTAAGTTCGTTTTTATATGTTTTAAATACAGTTTCAGTCCTTTTATATTCATACAGTTTTATGATCAACAAATATTTAAGTAAATAATAATTACAGTGAAAAGAATCTTTTTGAATTGAACATTAAATATTTACTGCCTCATATTCATGTACTTTAATAATGTTTTAATTTGAGATGATATGTTTATATATCTTGTTCTGATGCACTTTTCATAAGTATGTTCATGTTATTATAAACAGTTGAAATTTTTTATAAATGTACTGTGATATATTTACTTTTCCCTTAAATGAGATTAAAGATAAAAAATCAGATAATATTAACAGTGATGCTTTTTTTATTACATAAATATGAAATTATTAAGGTTTCTTTCTATAATTATACCATGATATTATTATTTTTATTATTTTCGTATACACTTTGTGTTTTGATAAAATGTTATATCCACTATACATTTATAGATCGAAGCATGAATTAGACCGTGAGGAGTTTATGTTCTTCCTGACCGGTGGTGTTGGTCTCGAGAACAAGCTCGTCAACCCGGCACCGACCTGGCTTACGGACAAGAGCTGGGATGAGATTTGCAGAGCCAGTGATCTTAAAGCCATAAAAAAGCTGAGGTATATATTTTAAGAACAATTATATTCATATTATAATCACATCAGAATATTTGTTCCAAGAGTATCCACCATTTGGACTTGGTAGAGAGGCTTTCTGATATTATAAGTAAACGTGGATTTTTCAAAATTTACTTATCAGGAGATATACGTATTTATATAAAGTAAAATAAAGGTTATTTAGTTTATTTATAGTAATTTAATTCAAGCTAACTTGCCCAAGTCCCGGAATGTCTTGTCTTAAAGTTTACATATGTTTAACTTGGTTATGAAATTTATTTTTTTCTTAAATATTTTCCCAGAAGGATTTTTACAGTAAGGTATAACATTATTTTATGATTAAAAAATATTTCAGGGAACATTTTGTGAAGAACATAAACAAGTGGGCAGATTTTTACAATGCTAAGGAGCCTCACAATGAACCACTACCTTCTCCATTTGACACAGACCTAAACGATTTCCAGAAAATGATAGTGCTGCGTGTGATCAGACCAGATAAGGTTTGTTATACAGTCAAACGTGTATTAAGCGACCGGGCAAGGGAAACACCCAAAACGGTCGCTTAATGAAACGGTCTCTTAAGACGGTCAGCATGATATAAAAGTCAAGATTTATAAATGACATCTTTTTTATTCGGTGGGATTGTTTTTCAACTTCATTTTTATATAAATGTTGAAAAAAAAGTACGCTCCGATAATCTAAATGGATGCAAATGTAAAATATAACTTTCTGATATTTATTGAGATCCATTACGTACATGTTTGACATTTTTCCAGAATTTTTTAACTTCTCCGTTGTTTTCCCTTGTCTCCAACACGAAAACACTATTAGTGAAGTTGTTTTCTGTTGTGCATTTTTTTTCATTTAAAATAAACAAACTACATCTATTTGTTACGATTAATTTAATGGCTGATCAAGTTCAAGGTCAATTCAATGCAGTCTAAATGTCAACAAGCGAAGCGTATACATGGTATATCAGTATGGGCGGAGCGTTGCATTGTTTATCCGATATTATTGGATAATACACGTCACGCGTATACTTAACTTCATTTGCATACGCTAAAACGGTATGGGAAATAGAGTTTTTCACACGTTTATTGTTGTGTTTTGATTGTTGACACTTGTGACATAACGAGGTGGCGTTCTCTAAAAACACAATTACTTGACAGGTAAAAGTGGTCGTTTAATGAAAAGATTGATGTCAATTAGGTGACTCATTAGCGGTTGCTGGTTGCGTTGAGCAAAAGTCGCTTAATACATTAAAAATATAGAGAGAAAATGATCGGGGGGAATTTCAAGTGGTCGTTTAAGACAAAAGTCGCTTAATACACGTGGTCGCATGGGCAAGTTAGACTGTATTTAAGTGTTGGAATCAACCAGTCTAATTATGTATATTTTTTTGCTTAAATTGAGGACTACTTATAAACTTTAATATTAATACCATGAAAGTTTTATGGTCATTTGTGGAGATTATAAAATTCTTGTTAGTTATAATCCAGGAACACCTGTTTGGTGAATTGACCGCCAAGATTTGACCAAAGAAAAATGTGTTTAAATCAACACAAATTTTAGAAAAAAAATGACATTTTATCCAATATGTAGTATGTTACACATATCAATCAGTTGTTATTCTGTCATACTTGACTAAAACAGGAATGGTAACAAGTTTTTTTCTCAGATGTATATATTTTTTTAGTTGTGATAACCAAAATTTTTGTATTGTAGGTAAATGCTGCTATCACGTTATTTGTAACAAGCAAACTTGGCAAGAAGTTTATTGAGCCACCTCCATTTGACCTGGCCAAATCTTACAATGACTCCAACTGTACAGCTCCTCTTATCTTTGTGCTGTCACCAGGAGCAGATCCTACCATGGCCCTGTTGAAGTTTGCAGAAGATAAAGGTTTCAGTGGAGATAAATTCCAGTCTATTTCTCTAGGTCAAGGACAAGTAAGTTCAAATTTATATCCTTAGCCTCCAAAAATAGAAATTAATGATATATTCATTCTTTTATTATATTCATACTTTGAAAACTTTGCAAATCAGTGAAATTTGACCAGACTCTACTGTTGCATGCTTAATTTTAACTTTTTCATAATGAAATCCATTCTAAAACAAGCGGGCAAAACTAAATTCAAAACAGGGCAAGTCCATTGTGTAAATATCGTAATGTTTAAAATACAGCATAAGAAAAGATAACTTAACCTGATTAAAAAAAAAACAATTAGGCTTGTTCATTATTTTGAGTAACAATTGATCAAATGTTTTGAAACAATTTTGTTTACATGATAATTGTTATACATTGTATGTGAAAATTGAATATTTCAGGGACCAATCGCATCTCGTATGATTGAGAAAGCTCGTCAAGATGGTACATGGGTAATGTTACAGAACTGTCATCTTGCTGTATCATGGATGACACCCCTGGAGAAAGTTTGTGAAGACTTCAGTACAGAAAACTGTCACTCGGAGTTCCGTCTTTGGCTTACCAGTTATCCCTCTGACAAGGTATTTTTCAAACCTTGCCAAAAATTACAGCACTTCTAAAAATTTATTACATCATTTGGGGATTAATTTCATGTAGACATCAGCTTTTCTTTTCTTCAGCAAAATTTTTAATACAAATTACACTTTTTTCTTCAGCAAAATTTTTAATACAAATTACACTTCAAACTGCTGTTGCTATAAGTTGTTGCTTAGAAACATAAAGTTTTTTAGATGCAACTGTAACTTAAGGTCATGTGAGGAAGCTACTGGGAGGTTAAGGATGGTGGAAGGTTAGTGGTTCTACTTGTGTGTCAGTATGTGTCTGAAATATTGCATGGTTGGCAAATGAAGTTATCCCCCACCTGTAAAGTTGGGAAGTCACTATTTACCTTTACAGTATCATTGTTATTTGGATACAACAAAACAGTACAAAATCGAAACTTTTTGTATTAAAGATACTATTGATTACAAGTAGATTTTTTGTACTATGGTTTACTTCAGTTTCTGTAAATTTGATATACGCAGATGGTGATATTTATCTACATTATAATCGGAACAAATACATTATTTAATTTGAAGGCTATTTTTTTTTTAAACAAATAGATATACATTGTATAATTATATATTATATATGTGTATGTGTATTATTACACTGTGTATTACAGTTCCCAGTAACAGTGCTACAGAATGGAGTTAAGATGACTAATGAACCACCTACAGGATTACGTCAAAATCTGCTACAATCATACCTTAATGATCCTATCTCTGACTCAGAGTTCTTTGCTGGCTGTCCTGGAAAAGAATCTGTAAGTTCAAATTAATTTTGCATTATAATTGCCAGTGCACATGTACTTATGTAAGCTAAAAGTTTGTTTTTGATACTGCTGAAGTCCCTTAAACATTGAATGGACTGTTCCAAATTCAAAGCTGGGCAAGTCCATTACAAAAATTCAGCAGGTTAAAGGTATATTGTTTCATTTGTAAAATGTTTAAAATTTTCAGAAATTTTATTAGAAAGTTATTATATATATAAGAAAATAATTTGATTACTTATTAAAAGTGGTTATCTAATTCTTTCATTTCAGAATTTTGAGAAACTTTTGTTTGGTCTGTGTTTCTTCCACGCCCTGGTACAGGAACGCAGAAAGTTTGGAGCTCTTGGTTGGAATATTGCCTATGGATTTAATGAATCAGATTTGCGTATCTCTGTTAGACAGTTACAGGTAATAAAATTAAAATCTTCTACACATAATACATCAAATTTATCAGTCTTTAACTATATAACATAGCAAATGTAAAGTTGGAATAATGTTAAAGATAGGTGTAAAGTTATTTCAAATATTGTTCAATTCATAAAATAATGATCTACTTTTAAGAACTGAATTTCACTGAATATTACTAGTATTTGTATACTTTTATATATAGGGAATATATGTTTTTTTCCTTTTATAATATACCTTCTTTAAATATGTGAAGTAAATCTGACCATGTCGAAGGAATTATTTATCATTCTGTTCCTGCAGTCAGGCTATTAAAATGATATCAAGAATACTGTACATATGTGATGTATAATACATAGTGTTGAACACAGAAAAATTAATATACATGTATGTATTTCTTCACCTAAAAATAACTTTATTTACATGAGAAAAAGTATTACAAGATGTATTTATATTTACACATTTTAGATGTTTATCAATGAATATGAAGATGTACCTTTCGATGCTATCACATACATGACTGGAGAGTGTAACTATGGAGGTAGAGTAACTGACGACTGGGACCGTCGGTGCTTGAGAACTATGCTCAATGACTTCTATACCCCACACATTTGTAATGACCCGAAATACAAATTCTCTCCAAGTGGAGTCTACTACTGTCCTTCAAAGGGAAAATATGAGGACTACTTAGAATTTATCAGGGTTTGTTACTTCTTTGATTAGTTTTGTCATTGGAGACTTGAGTTTTCAAGCTTTTTTGTGGCTTTAGCTATTGACATGTTTCAAATATTACTAATTTGTTTGTGGTGAAACCATGCACTGTTATCGGATTTTCATGTACAGTCATGACTGCTCTCAAAAGATAATAATGTGAAATACAGTCATGACTGCTCTCAAAAGAATATAATGTGAAATACAGTCATGACTGCTCTCAAAAGATAATAATGTGAAACACAGTCATGACTGCTCTCAAAAGAATATAATGTGGTATACAGTCATGACTGCTCTCAAAAGAATATAATGTGAAACACAGTCATGACTGCTCTCAAAAGAATATAATGTGAAATACAGTCATGACTGCACTCAAAAGATAATAATGTGAAATACAGTCATGACTGCTCTCAAAAGAATATAATGTGAAATACAGTCATGACTGCTCTCAAAAGAATATAATGTGAAATACAGTCATAACTGCACTCAAAAGAATATAATGTGAAGTACAGTCATAACTGCACTCAAAAGAATATAATGTGAAATACAGTCATGGCTGCACTGAAAAGAATATAATGTGAAATACAGTCATAACTGCACTCAAAAGAATATAATGTGAATACAGTCATAACTGCACTGAAAAGAATATAATGTGAAATACAGTCATAACTGCACTCAAAAGTATATAATGTGTAATACAGTCATAACTGCAGTCAAAAGTATATAATGTGTAATACAGTCATAACTGCAGTCAAAAGTATATAATGTGTAATACAGTCATAACTGCAGTCAAAAGTATATAATGTGTAATACAGTCATAACTGCACTCAAAAGAATGTAATGTGAATTACAGTCATAACTGCACTCGAAAGTATGTAATGTGAAATACAGTCATAACTGCACGCAAAAGTATATAATGTGAAATACAATCATAACTGCACTCACAAGTATATAATGTGAAATACAATCAAAACTGCACTCAAAAGAATAAAATGTGAAATACAGTCATAGCTGCACTCAAAAGATAATAATGTGAAATACAGTCATAACTGCACTCAAAAGATAATAATGTGAAATACAGTCATAATTGCACTCAAAAGATAATAATGTGAAATACAGTCATAACTGCACTCAAAAGATAATGTGAAATAAGACCACATAGTTAAATTGTCTTTCTAATTGTTATTATTTATCTAGTTTATTATTTACCTTTGTTGAAACTCCTGCATTTTATTGTCAGTATTATCTTTGTGTTTTTAGGATTTTTTTACATTTGGATATATATCAGTTAAGCTAAATCTGATCAATTCAAGTGAGCAAAATGCAAGAAACATCAAGATGTTAACATATTGTACATACAGGTTTCTTTATTTGTAGAGTCTTCCACAAAATCAATTACCCGAGATATTTGGCATGCACGAGAACACAGACATCTCCAAGGAATTGCAGGAAACCAAGCTGCTGTTTGACTCAGTATTACTTACTCAGGGCCGCTCAGGTGGTGGTGGTGGTGGTGATACAGACGCTCAGCTTAACGCCATTGCGGGTGATATTCTTTCAAAGGTATATTGATATGTATTTTCCTATGTTTCATAATGTGCTAGGTATTTTCATTCATTCCATTTCCTTTTTTTGCAGTCTTTGGTAAGATATATATATATAAATTATTGATTTCTAGGACTTCAGTAATTCTTCAGAACTTATTTGATCAAATAAGTCTTATTATCCCTCATGTACAGGCTCAATCAAACTGAGTCTGCAGTTTATGTAATTTTAATTCTTCGAAGGGATGACTTTTTTTCAGATATTTATTGAACCTAAATTTTTATTTAGTCAAAACTTTATATTTTGATCACCTGTCTGTTTTTTTTTTGCAAAAACTGATATTTGAAGTGTTTGTTTTTAATGACGACGTTTGAATTGTTTGTTTTAGATGCCACCAGACTTTGATATTGAGGAATCTATTAAGAAATATCCAGTAGACTATAACGAGAGCATGAACACTGTGCTTGTACAGGAAATGGAGAGATTTAATAGGTATGTCTGCCATAAAATGTTATCCTTTCTACCTTGTCTGAGAATAATAGAAAGTATTTTTTTATATTATCTTTAAGTTCAGCTGGTGGAACTCTGGCTCCATTGTATTGTCACTAAAGTGAAGATATTAGTTTGTACCTTGTTAAAAAAACTCTTCTGTTGTATAGCTTTGATATCTGTTTGCTCCAATAGTTAATCATTTATATGATACCCTTTGAGCATTGTCTTCAGATTAAAATTTTAACATTTTAAACTGCATTTTTTTTAAATGAGAGAACAATAAAAGATTTTCTTCACAAGTCTAGTCTTCATATTGAATTTTTCTAAAATTGTTTCATTTAGTTTACTTTTAATCATGTATCTATTACTATATTTTAGGTTGACAACGATTGTACGATCTAGTTTAATCAACATACAAAAGGCTATCAAGGGTCTTGTTGTGATGTCATCGGAGCTGGAACAACTTGCCGGAAGTCTTCTCATTGGCAAATTGCCAGCAATGTGGGCAAAGCGTTCCTACCCATCACTCAAACCTCTGGGAAGTTACATCAATGACTTATTGGAAAGATTGAAATTCCTACAGGTTTGTTGTTTATAGATTATCTGTAAAAACTAAACAATATTGTCCAGCGAAAATACATTTTCATGTAATATTATGACTTTGGCCATATTGATCATGTATATGACTAAGTTTTATGAACTCTTTATAAATAGGAGATTTAAGAAGAGTATGAACCTCTTTCTTTCTTTTTTACCCTTTTATGTCCTTTATTGTGGCTAATGTAGTGTAAATTTGTTGACTATTAATTTTTGTTTGTCATTTCGTACTGTCCACAACCATCATTTTTTCGATACTTATTCAATCATAAAAGGCAAAGGCCACCATAATTTGATTTTAGACATGCACACTAAGCCCAGACCTTTCAAGTTCATTCTGCTATATAAATAACGTGTGTTAATTAGAAGTTAGAAAAAGTTAAATGAATGAAGAAGATTGACATATTTTTTTATTATTATTTTCAGACTTGGTATGACACTAACAAACCTCCAGTGTTCTGGATATCTGGATTCTTCTTCACACAGGCTTTCCTGACTGGTGTAATGCAGAACTATGCCAGAAAGTACACTATACCCATTGATACACTTGGATTTGACTACGAGTTACAGTCTCTAGGGTTGGAGATGTTTACGGAGGCCCCTGATGATGGTGCCTATGTGAATGGTCTGTTTTTGGATGGTGCTAGATGGGACAAACACAAGTAAGTTCCGTAAAATTATTCTTAAATTTGATGTAACATGTGAAATCAGAGATTTATTTCAAATGAAATTAAGTTGACTGGAAATAGTAAAAGCATGTTCTTTTTTTTAAGACATCGTTGAAATTGGTATGATGATATTGTTTTCATTCTTTTTTTGTTCAAGTATGAAAATAAAATTTCATTAATTTTACTTTTTATAGGAAATGTTTGAATGAGCAGTTACCCAAGATTCTAAACGATGCCGTTCCTGTAATCTGGTTAAGACCAAACCGTAAGGATCAGATAGACGAGTCCGACAAGCGTTATAGGTGTCCGGTATACAAGACCAGTGAGAGGAAAGGCGTTTTGTCCACAACTGGTCACTCAACCAACTTCGTCGTGGCTATGTTGTTACCAACAGATAAACCAGTGCAGCACTGGATCAAACGTGGATGTGCTATGTTGTGCCAGTTGGATGACTAAGATTTAAATGTGAAATTTAGACAATATGTATGAATGAATGAAGAACATTGGAACTTTTACAAATGAGGAAACAATTAGTTAATATCACGTCCTATTATCAAACACTCTTCGACATTAATGTAACAACAACAAAAAAACTGCATTTGAATATGCTGACTTGACTATTTTGTTTATATTTTCTTCATTTTGATTTTGTTTGTTTAATGGAAGCTTGTATCATAGAAGAAAACATATGATAAATATGTTTAATACAATAAGGTCCAAAGTTGAAGAAGAACAAAGTATAGAAATTCTAGACAGTATTAATATTATTGAACAAAGCTGGAACATACATGTATAATAATAGTGTTATATTTATTGTAAAACATCACGGTGATGCAAGGGCAATTGGATTTATGTCTAATTCACTGATTTATACATCATGCTTGAAAAAGACAGCTGAATTTTTAAGTTTTGCTTTTTGATTTAATGTTTAGGTTTCTCATAGGTTTTTTGTTGTTTTTCCATTAAAGAAATTGACACATTTTTGTGGAATACTTATCATCAAATACTGAAGTAAACAAAATACATGTAGCTTAATTTTCATTTTTTCGAAAAATGATAAATATATATGAAAAGCTAAATAAAACTAGATTTTAAATCATTGACTTCAGATAGACACAATTAAGTAAGTTTCCTTTATATTTACATACATAAATATATGTTATAATATGCAATTTTTTTTATCTATACAATGTTTGAATTACCGTCCAAAATCAGATATTTTTTACATATAAGTATATTTATATTTTGACTGTTATTGTAAATATTTGTTGATTTCTGTGATACATTTGTTCGTAAAGTGCACAGTTTTGTATAAACTAATACAACTATAGTATTTAAACATAATAGTATTTTTGCATTTTTTTGTTTATATTTATGAAATGATAATTTCCGTAATTATTATATTCGTCCAGATACTTTCTTTACATTTAAATGGATTCTTTATTTAACAACATTTTAGAAATATCCGTCCTAATGGTATATGTTGAATTATTATAAAGTTCACTGATTAACATGATAGAATAGACTTGAAAGAAAAACTTTCAAGAGATATTTTTCATGCATTATTATAGTTCTTTTCATTCTATAATGTTTGTGTATTTAAGTACTGTATTAATTGTGCAGTATTTCTGTATACAGCTTAACTGTGATATCAATAAAGTTTTTTTGCTATTGTGATATTTGTGTTGTTCTTATGTCATATTTTCAGGACCTAGGGTGATTAAAGGAACTCCACTGAGGTCAAAAAGCCTGAAACATGAAATTTGAAATAATTCCATAGATCAAATAAAGCAATTTAAAATGGAAAAAAATCAGGAAATTTTTAATAATGACATATGCTCAAAATGAAATTGTACATGTATATTGATTGTTGTGTCATTTTTACTCTGATTTGAGTGAAAAGCATTGCAATGCTTAGAGTCATTTTGCAAAATAAAAATTCCAGAAAATATGGGTGAGAAAATGACATGAAAATTGGTACATTAAAGTCCAAACCTACACCAAACGGTACACAAATCTTTGAGAGAGAAAAACAAATGGTACACAAATCTTTGAGAAAAAAACAAATCCAGTCCTGTTATGTCACAAAACCTTAGTGGAGTCCCTTAAGAGCCAATATGACCTGTTCTTTGTCCATATAAATTCGGTATCATAAGTTTATTTATTGTACATTCATGGTCTGTATGTGAAACAACCTTTATAGCTACCATAATCATTTTTCATTACTTCATGGACTTATTAATACACATAACTTTTAAGCCTTATCAATTTTCCAATTACAGTTAAAGACATGTTCTGCAGATTAAAGGGAACTTAACATTTGACATCAAGTAATTGTAAGTAATAGTAACAACAAGTAAAGGCTGTCCCATAGCATGCCTGAGACATATTCCATTGTCTATAAAAAAAAATGCTGCAGTTTAGCATGTAACACATTGCAATATCATCAGTTTTATAGTTGGAAGGGCACATATGAAGTTAGATTGAGGTGATGGGGTATTTCAGTTACCATCAAGCATGATGTTCCACAAAATATAGGTTTCCAATGCTATATTGAAGCAAGAAACAACGTGAGTTTTATTATAAGGAAGCTGGAATAAACAGTTATTTTGTTCCATATCCATTTTTAGATATTTTTAAAATCATAATGATTAAGATTTCGGCACAAAGCTACAGTGCCTCCTACCAGTCTAATAGAGTAAATTTGACAATGGGGTCAAATGATGAAACTTGCAATTAGGCTAAAACCAAAAATCCCTGGGTTGTCAAAACAGATACCTTAACCACTGTGAAGATTAAAGACCACTTGTCCTCTTACAGTTTGTTAAAATTTTATTTATTTAAATACTTTATAGCATTTCTGTTTAAATTTTAAGCATGTACCTCAAATGTCAAGATCAATGGCCTCCTCCAGTTCAAAATTAAAAATTTGAGAATCAAAAAAGAATTTTGCCTTTATTCAACTTTCGTACTAGGCATTGTTCATATAATAACTGCCTTTGGTAATAAAAAGAGCCACATGTTTTGAATATTAGTGGATAAAGATCACTGTGACAGTCCTCATAAGAAATTTATCTAAAATTAATTAAAAGGAATAAGTATACTATTTAACTACATACACTGGTAAAAACCACTGGATGTTCATCTTTGTTTTATTTACAAAGTGATTAGAGTCCAAGTTGCAGGAAATTGTGTTTTTAAATGATAATGAATTATATTTTGTTATCACAATCATTCGCTTTAATAATGGATGGCAGGACAAATCAGCAGGATAAAAACAGTTTCCTAACAGTGTACTGAGAAACTTCTAGCTTTGCACTAAAAATTATAATTTCTAATTTTCAGACTAAGCTATAAATATTATGTTTAGCAAATAAGAAAGGGTAAAAGTAAGCCATGGCTGATCATTATATTGCTAAAATGTGGAAGAACAAGCACAATTTTCCTGTTATTCACAATGGTGACTAAATCTTCATACACTGTGAAACAATACAATTGTCTCCTAAAAAAGATGGATTTTCAATAAGAACCATCTTTAACTGGCAGCAACTCATTCTGCACATAAGAAATAATTTATTTTGTTTGGCAATAAAATGTTTTGGGTGGATGAAAGACTGAAGACAGGCAATATTTTATTTAAGGCTTGACTAGTATAAGGAAAATACATTTTTCAAGAAAATATTCAGCAAATTGATTCAGATAATTAATATAGTGTGTGAAAAACAAGGTTTGCTTTAAAGTCCAGTGTAAATGCATGTAATTAAATTAATTAAAACTTTTCAGTTTCTCTATTGCCCTTATATATAGAGGGACACTCTTTTGCCCTTAGATAGAGAAATACTCTTTTACACTTATAGATAGAGAGTTATTCTTTTGCCCTTTGGTAGAGAGATATTCTTTTTGCCCTTTGATAGAGAAATAGGCTTTTGTCCTATGATAGAGATATACTCTTTTGCCCTTTGATAGAGAGATATTATTTTGCCCTTTGATAGAGAAATACACTTTTACCCTTTGATAGAGAGATATTCTTTTGCCCTTTGATAGAGAAATACTCTTTTGCCCTTTGATAGAGAAATACTCTTTTGCCCTTATAGATAGAGAGTTTTTCTTTTGCCCTTTGATTAAGAGATATTCTTTTTGCCCTTTGACAGAGAGTTACTCTTTTGCCCTTTGATAGAGAAATACTCTTTTGCCCTTTGATAGAGAAATACTTATTTGCCCTTATAGATAGAGAGTTATTCTTTTGCCCTTTCATAAAGAGATATTATTTTTGCCCTTTGATAGAGAAATACACTTTTGTCCTATGATAGCGATATACTCTTTTGCCCTTTGATAGAGAGATATTCTTTTGCCCTTAGATAGAGATATACTCTATTGCCCTTTGATAGAGAGATACTCTATTGCCCTTTGATAGAGAGATATTCTATTGCCCTTAGATAGAGAGATACTCTTTTGCCCTTTGATAGAGAGATATTCTTTGCCCTTTGATAGAGATATACTCTATTGCCCTTAGATAGAGAGATACTCTTTTGCCCTTTGATAGAGAGATACTCTATTGCCCTTAGATAGAGAGATACTCTTTTGCCCTTTGATAGAGAGATACTCTATTGCCCTTTGATAGAGAGATACTCTTTTGCCCTTTGATAGAGAGATATTCTTTTGCCCTTTGATAGAGAGATATTCTTTTGCCCTTTGATAGAGAAATACTCTTTTGCCCTTTGATAGAGAGATATTCTTTTGCCCTTTGATAGAGAAATACTCTATTGCCCTTTGATAGAGAGATACATGTGCTCTATTGCTCTTAGATAGGGAGATACAAACAGTGAAGAAAAGCACTTTAAAAAACTAGCCATAACACAATACTTTAATTGGTTTTGCCTTTGGATAGTTTAAACTCACTAGTCTTTTGGCATGTACTGAGTAGTAATATTAGAACAATAAAAATGCATGTCATTTTTGTAGTCACATGAATGATGTGATTCTGCATCAAATTAATTAACTGCCAGAAAAATACAAAAATAGTAAATGAAAATAACATTGGGAATATAAATACAATAGTATAGTTTTCTGAAATAAGAACATTATAGAAAAGCAATGTCAGTATTAAACCCATTTAATATAGAATGAGCATTGTAGGATGAGAAATATTAGCCGTAAAGATTCAGCAATTGGAGCAAAATAGGCAAGAAGAGCATTATAGAATAGACCACTAAAGAATGAACATTTGATCAAGAGGGAATTATCTAATGAGCAGTAATGAGAGTATATCCGGCTATACCAGCATTAAAAAATGAGCAAGAAGAGCATTATAGAATGGGCAATGTGAGATGTATATATTCAGCAATAAAACCACTAAAGGATGAACATTTGAGTAAGAGGAATTTTTCAGTGAGCAGTGTGAGTAGTATAGATTCAGCAATAGAACCACTATAGAGTTACTTATATTAACATTATAACTGCACATGTAGAGTAAGTAATTAGAGCATTAAAAGTTGTATCTAAAGTTGGTAGAATTAAAAATAAAAGCATTATATGGAGTAAGCTGTAAGAGCTCAGGTGTTGACGCGTTGATTGGTCACTTTGCAAATAAAAAAGAAAAGGAAAAAAAAGAATGATAGCTATATATTTACTAAATACATGTATAAATGTATCTTTTTTTTCAGTGAAGTGACCAATCAACTTATGTGCCAAACACCTGTATGTGAAGAGTAATCAAAAAAAAGTGACGGCGTGGCCGAGTGGTTAACGCGTCGGACTAGTTATCTCAGGATTGCTGACTGCGTGGGTTCAAACCCTGTCAGGGGCAAGCCGTTGTTTCCTTGAGCAAGAAACTTTACATTCATTGCTTAGTACTGGTTGGTTCCAGGAACGGATTCGAGAGTGTTTCAATAAGCATATAGCTTCCAACACAATCGAACTAAAATAAATTTGTATAAACTAATCAAAAATATTTATGAAAGGTTCAAGACCAATTCCAGTTTTTATCTTTTTAAGAATTGGAAAGAAGATTCAATGTTATAGATTTACTATGGTGTTGACTTATTGGACGATTCAATTATATTATTTTATAGAAGCTAGGGACATGCGCTGTATTTAGTACCTTGTAGCCTTAGGTAACGGTTTTACACGATATGATACGGAAATTTACGGAGGTTATTTAGGCATAGTGATTTGCGCATGCGTAGCGCTCTTCGTCCTTCGCATTTTCACAAAACATCCGAAACATGGCCACAAAAATGTTAAAAGTGGCAAACTCCGCTGCCCGACTGTTGCCAGCGACAAAAAATGTAAATATACGATAGATAGTCACCGCAGTACCCCCCGCGTACTGTAATTATCAAGCGTCCAGTAAATGTAATATGCCTCGAATCAGACTCTGAAATGAAAAGATATTTACCCCACCCACCGATTTTTAAACAATCGGTGACAGTTAAATGTCATTTTATATAATTAGGTTATGCTCACATCCTGGAAAAAATGTATAATTATTAAATATGATCAATATTTTTAATTTACCTTATTATATATAATGAGTTTTAGGATGTGAGTAATTGAAACCTAGGTCTACTCCACATGCAGACTTCTATAAATTATCTGTTAATAGCTGTAATCCCTGTAATGTAACTTTTAAAGTAAAAACTGATATAATATAATATAGTCAGAGTAAGTTTTTAGTAATTTTTTGATGATTTGACTAAACATTATCTTATAATTTGATTTTTGAATAGTGATGTGCTATAGATGCCATATCACGGTCGGGACGGTAGATAATTCAACCGAGACAGCATTTTTCGTAAAATTGGTCTGTCTCCAGACCATTCTATTTGAAAGACCCTGATAAAAGATAGACTTTAATAACATTAATAAACATTGTGCAATATGTATCATCATAGTTTGCGCCACCAAATTCGCCAATCAGAAAAAGTTGGAGCCAGTATGGAACCAGTAATTCTGCAAGGGAAACATGCCTATCTTTGTTAAGATATGCTAGTAGTATTATATATCATTATGATTACAAACACACATTTATAATGTTTCTTTATTACAGCTGCACATGTTTATTATCTAAAATATAGGCAAAGTATTATGTGGTTTTCAAATTCCATTTAAACAAATACACATGACAACATAAATGTAATCAAAAACATTTTAAGTTAGCAATGAGTTTTGGAGATCCTGTTTCCACCATTTTGCCTATATATAGATAGCAGTTCTTATCACTTATTCATTCTCACTGACTGGATTGAGCCAAGATCTTTCCAGCTTCTACCCAACATTCTGGTGATCTACAGATACAAAATAAAAAAAAACCATTACTGTATATTGACTTCATCTAAAATCAATGAGAACAAAGAATGAAACAGATACTAAGTACTTTTTAACATAAATAACAATGAAGAAAATAGGTTTTACATGTAATTAGACACTTCAGCACTTTACATTCAGATATGAAAATATTAACACTGCAGTAAACAGTGGCTTTATATTAATCATTAGTGAAATTATTCTTTTTATTGTCATCCGATTTTATATTTCAAACTGTAATTATCTTTAATCAGTTGACGAGTCAACTTACCTAAATTTCAATGTTTGTCAACATCACGGACGATCTTTCATTTCTCTTTTTCGCTACTAAAACCAGTTGACCACATGTGTAATTATCAGTGCTCCAAGTCAGAGGATTAAAGATGTAAATTGTTTCAATTAACACATTGACACTTTTATCTTGACATGTGCCCGAAGTGTCACACAATTTATGACATAATTGATGATACAATTTGGATAAACAAACTAATCGCGCGTGACCTTTCACATTTGGGCCGCTTATGTAATTGATGCGGCCGCTTATGATATTTAAGTGTACTAGTGGTCGGATGCTTTTATCTTGTGTTGGTGCCAGTAAAATTCGCCAATTAAAGATTTTATGCGCCAGAATTAATATTTTGTTGCATTTAGCGCCATTGACGAGCGACAGTGGGAACGCTGCCTCATAATCCTATCAAATCTTTAACATGATAAATCTTTTTCAGTAAGTGTCATTGTTGACAGGTTTTGTTTTCATGCCAGTACAAGATTTTAGAGTCAGACGCACCCTTTGCTGCCAACTTTTCTGCGTCATTTTCATTTAGTAATGCCTCCTTTGCAGATCTCTGTTCTACATATTTTTTAATATTAATTACATTCATTTTTATAACATGTTAATGTTTATAGGATACTTATGAATATTTAAAATGATTTATTGATGAATGTATGTGAGTTTGTAGAGAAAGGGAGAAAGTACAATTTATATGTACGTTTTGCTTACTTTGGATATTTTTTGTAGAAAATATTGTCCAAACCGCATTGTGTGTGGTAAAGACAGAGCTCCAGATAGCGTGCGTATAAGCCTAAAATACGCATAGAAAATCTAAAATACGCATCACTTTCAAAATTCGTGCGTCAAAGTTTCGCACAACAAAATGAAAATACGTTTGTATGTCAAAATTTAAGCGTAAAAGAATAGAAGTGTAAACATTTGATATTCAGATAGAGGATATTTTGAGCATAAAAATACAATATACATGTATTTCCATTTTATTGCATTGAAAACTTAAAGTTCTGTTGTCAACAACGCATGTTAAAAACGAAAGTAGCAGGAAGTACAGAAGGGAGGTAACTCCCGTAGATCAACCTGTGAAATTATTGATATAAATTTTTGCCAGATATTTTTCACCTGCAGTTTTGTACTCAATATTTCGTACCCAGTCTACAGTTACGGACAATTCTCTCAGACCAATACCTTTTTTAAGGAAAGATAAAAAACCTTGTTTATTTTTCTTTAATTCTAATTTCAACTATAATTGTTCAAACTGGAGCACATGATAGGCTACATGCCAACAGAAATAAAGAAAGAAAAATATTGACTCCTAGAAAATATATTAATTTCAGGGTTTCCACTAGTGGAAGTTTGGGAGTCATTTCCTCCTTCATTTTGGCATGTGACTTCCGAAAATCTAATACTTTTCCTTCTTTACCAATATAATGTGACTTCCAATATCAGAGATATTTTTGACTTCCAAATTTTGAAAATGGAAGCCCTGATAATTTTGCTGTGTATCCTAAACTTGAGTTCCAGTATACTCTGGAAGTCTGACTTTACAGGACACGTTTTGTATTGCTTCACATTGAATCAGTATTTTATTTTTAAAGGTTTTTTTAAAAAAAGAAAATAAACAAACAAAAACAATAAGTTTAATTTGTTTATAAAAAATGCAAAATGCTTTTTTGACAGATTTTACCCCTTAAGTTTTTCAGATTTTACATTTTACCCCTCACTCTAAATTTTGAGGGGTAAAAACCCCTTGGCCAAAAAAATTATCTGGAGCTCTGAAAGAACAGTGTTTAACCTTTTACCCCATGAGCATATTGTGAAAAATGGCCGTTTTCATTGAAAAGCCTCCTGTTACAAGTTCCAACTGCTATAAAACTATGAAAAATGCTTCAAAACTGATGAAACTTAGCACATATGTTGACTGAACCATCACCTCTGTAACAACATGCTCAATCTTTAATTTCCTGTTACCATGGCAATGGGGGGGGGGTCTCAAAATTGCGCAAAATCACTATTTTGCATGTTTTTTTTCCATCAAAACTGATTTCAAAGTGCTGCAACTTGTCAATGCAATGAGATAGAGTAAAAGGCTTTTCAGCCTTGGTTAAACGTCACTTTAAGATCTACCTGAGGCCATTTTTAGCCTGTCACATGTCCAAATTTTTCTTGCTGATGATGGGGACTGTCGTCCCCCTTCAAACCCCCCAAACAGAAGGGGGCACATCCCCCTGATGTATCATTTTGATGGGGGCTGTGTCACTTTTTTTAACAACATTTCTCAAACGAAAAACAGTATTTGGGGCCTAAATAGGGCATTTTTTTCACTGTTTTAGGCCTGAAAAGGGGGGACAAAAAGCCGTCAAAACACGTCTATATATGAGGAAAAGGTTAATATAATTACATTTATTGTCTCAAAGTTCAGTCTAAAAACTTCCAGTGATTTTCCTACTTGTACAACAGACTCCGAAAAAAGGCCTCTTACCAATTGAAATTTTCTTTAAAATCATGCAGTTTTCCCAAAAAACTGAACTTAAACCTGCTTTTACTTCCCAAATCAGCATTTTAAGCGTAAATTTTTCCCAAAATGAAGAGGCTAAGGCCTCTTCCCAATTAAGAGAGAAAAATCACTGACTTCATTTATTGATCAATCATAAAACATCTTGTCATTATAAGTCTTCTAAACAAAGATAATTTCAACCAATATGCTGCCTACTTTTTCGAATTCTGTTTGATGGCGATCATAAATCTCAATAATTTTACAGTGATTTGCACCTTAAAAGTTTATAAACTAAACAATGTGTATCCAAGTAGGTTTTTATTAGATTGCCAAGTTGACCTTTTACCTTAAATACCATTAGAATATACAGAAAGTTGACACTAAATACTGTTTTCAGAGGATTTTCTTCATTGACAGTCATAGACAACTGATAATTGAATGTTGTTTATTGACTGTCACTGTCTACAGATTATATAGAGGATATTTGTTTAGTTCAGTGTAAGATCGGAATATATTTCACCGAGTGAGCACCAAAAGGTATATTTCACGAGTGGCGCAGCCACGAGTGAAATATGAACTTTTGGTGTTCACTAGGTGAAATATATTTCGATCTTACATTAAATTAAACAAATTTTCTTTTTATTATATGCAAAGAAACGTTTAAAAGGACATTTTAACTTAGTACTAAATGAAAAGGGCGCCAAATAATAATATAACGTGACGTCATTTACGACGTCAGGTCATTAAGTTGGTTTCCAGTACTGTGAACGCTTGTATTTCACTGAAACAACGTACTGGGCTCAAATATTCAAAACAGTGAAATTATCAAATCGATAATTTCACTGTTTCAAACAGTGAAATTACCAGTTTTTAACTCACTGATATATTTCTATAAACCACCGAAAAGCATGTAATAAAACATATTCAGAAGTTCAGTACTTGATAAGAGTAATTTACTTCAAATAACTACAATAATTTAAACACAGTTTGATTTGCCTTGCTTAAATTTGAAATACTGGTTATCATTGATTTTGCCTTACAGGATTCTTGACAATGATCCTTGAACTGATCACATTCAAGCAAGATAATATTTTTCTATTTCAGGCTCCAATTACATCAGCACTTCTCAATAAAAGATGGCAATCAGTCGACTTCAAACAAGCGTTGTTAAATAATCCGGAAACTAAAGTATCAACGCTGAATAACAAATTTAGGGTGGCTTCTGAAGACTCTGGTTTACCAACGTGCACAGTAAGTTGAATAAGTCTAAAGATATCAATATTTTGATATGAGATCTTAACTCTTATAAAAATATGAAATTTATAGCCGGAAAGATTGTATAAATAAAAGGGATATTCTACCATGATTAGTTTTTGCCATGATTATTTTTTGCCTATTTTTGCCTATTTCACAACAATTTTAATGTGGCGAAAATATAACAACAGAAAATATACCTATGACAAAAATTATCCAAAATTTAACTTTGAAGTGTTAATTTTCAGGTTGGCCTGTGGATAAATGCAGGAAGTAGATACGAGTCAGATGAAAAGAATGGAGTTGCTCATTTCCTGGAACATATGATCTTTAAGGTGAGATAATATGTTTATACATACATATACATAATAAGTTTCCACTTACTTCAAATTAAAAAGGTTTCTGTGGCCGAGTAGTTAAGGTTTTTGACTTTAAACAACTTGGCCTTCATTGCTGTGTATTCAAATCTCGCCAGGGGCTTTAGATTCTGCCATGTGACAGTTTGTTTTTTTTCTACTTTGGGAATGGTGCCGGTACCAGATTGATTGGGGAAAAATGTGTTATTTTGACTTACATTGGGAATTATTTTAATGCATTTTTTCAGCTACAAATAAGATTAGTCATCATGAATAAAGATAGCTAACAGCTTCCACTGTCAAGGTAGAACTATTAAGTGGTGATTTATATGTATATGTTGGATTTAAATGATTTCAGAGAAATCACTTGGCCTTGTGGGAATTTTGAACAGCCATTTTGGGAATTTAAACATTGGAAATTGGGAATTTTAATGTCTATTTTCTATTGGGAACAGTACCGTTTTAGGGTAGTAGTTATAGAAAGAAAAAAAACACTGTGTGAGGAAGCTAGCTTATATAATGTTGATGGTTCTAGTCAAGTGACTGTTCCTTTATGAAGTAATGCACTGAGAAGCACCTAAGGTCTTTCTCTTCCAGAAAAGCTGGAAAGTCCCCATGACTTTTATAGTGTTGGTGTGACGTAAAACCCTACCAAAAAAGAAAAAGAAATTTTTTTACAAGAATGACTTATTTTTATTTGGCTATAAATGGTTGGTTTGTTGATAAACCTTTTCACACAAGTATATAACAAAATATTGTTAAATATGTTTCTCAGGGTACATCCAAAAGATCACAAACTGACCTTGAAGTTGAGGTAGAGAATATGGGAGCCCATCTAAACGCTTACACATCTAGAGAACAAACTGTCTACTATGCCAAATGTTTCACAAAAGATCTAGAAAAAGGTAGGTTAAGTTTGATTCTGATTTCCACAAAGATAATATACAGGCATTAAACAGGCTTTATTTTCAAGAATGAAAGGAAACAGTTTGCTGGACAAAAATTATTAAACTTTAAGACCTGCGAGTAGTAAACAATTTTCAGTCAAGTTTTACTATAAAATCACATCACCTACAAAGTGGTGCCTTATCCAAGAATAGCAAATTTTCGTATTTTTTTATTTCAGATCTTTTAAAGTTTAAACTTCTAATGGACATTTCCAAATTGTTGAAATGACAAGGCTATTATATAAAAATAGCAAGAAAGGGGTTATGATATTACTTGTTATTTTACTTTTTATCTTATTTATTTCAGCTGTTGAAATTCTAGCTGATATTACACAGAACAGCACTTTAGGTAAAAATGAAATTGAAAGAGAACGAGGGGTCATCCTCAGAGAAATGCAGGTAATTTGTACTTCTATGTTGTTGCATATTTTACACGTTTAGCTCACCTGAGCATATGCTCAGGATGAGCTATTAGGATCACTCTTCGTCCGTCGTCTGTCGTACGTTGTCCGTTCACACTTTTTAAACGACATCTCCTCTGAAACCATAAGGCAGATCATAATGAAACTTCACAGGGATGTTCCTTGTGTGAAGCCTTAACAAAGTTGTTCAAAGAATTCCATTCCATGCAGAACTCTGGTTGCTATGGCAACCAAAAGAAAAAACTTTAAACATCTTCTTCTAAAAGACCCAAAGAGCTAGAGCTTAGATATTTGGCATGAAACATCTTCTAGTGTGTGTCTACCAAGATTGTTCAAATAAAAGCCCTGGGGTCAAAATTGGCCCCGCCCCAGGGGGTCATTGATTTTCCCTATATGCATATAGTAAAAACATAAAAAAATCTTCTTTTAAAGAACCCAAAGAGCTAGACCTAAGATATTAAGCATGAAACATCTTCTAATGAGTGTCTACCATGATTGTTCAATTCAAAGCCCTGGGATCAAAATTGGCCCCGCCCCAGGGGGTCATTGATTTTCCCTATATGCATATAGTAAAAACTTAAAAAAACTTTAAAAAATCTTCTTCTAAAAAACCCAAAGAGCTAGAGCTTAGATATTTGGCATGAAACATGTTCTAATAGATGTCTACCAAGTTTGTCCAAATAAAAGCCCTGGGGTCAAAATTGGCCCCGCCCAAGGGGGTCATTGATTTTCCCTATATGCATATAGTAAAAACTTAAAAAATTGTCTCTTAAAGAACCCAAAGAGCTAGAGCTAAGATATTTGGCATGAAACATCTTCTTATCAGTGTCTACCAAGTTTGTTCAAATATAAGCCCTGGGGTCAAAATTGGCCCCGCCCCTGGGGGTCATTGATTTTCCCTATATGCATATAGTAAAAACTTAAAAATCTTCTATTAAAGAACCCAAAGAGCTAGAGCTAAGATATTTAGCATGAAACATGTTCTAATGAATGTTTACCAAGTTTGTTCAAATAAAAGCCCTTGGGTCAAAATTGGCCCCGTCCTAGGGGGTCATTGATTTTCCCTATATTGCATATAGTAATTAAAAACTTAAAAATCTTCTTTTAAAGAACACAAAGAGCTAGAGCTAAGATATTTAGCATGAAACATGTTCTAATGGGTGTCTACCAAGTTTGTTCAAATAAAAGCCCTTGGGTTAAAATTGGCCCTGCCAGGGGGAGGGGGGCAAAAGTCATTGTTTTTCATTATTTGTGTATAGTAAAAACTTAACATCATGAAACATCTTCTAATGGGTGTCTTCCAAGTTTGTTCAAATAAAAGCCCTTTGGTTTAAACTGGCCCCGCCCTGGGGGCCTATGTACAGGTGAGCGACCCCAGGGCCATCATGGCCCTCTTGTTCTAGTGATGATATAGAAATAGCAAACTCCTTGATTGTAAAAAAAACATGACATATTAGATTTGAATGATTCATGTAGGATAGAAATTGAAAAATGCCTGCTTTACTCTTACCTACTTACAATCCAAATAATAATTTGGACAAAAAATGGAAAAAAAGAAAAATCTTTGAAAAGAGATTTACAAATTAAAGGGACGCCACTAAGGATTTTTGACATAATGGGGCAGGAAATGTGTTTCTGTGATTTGTGTATCAGTTGATGAATGCCTGAATCAATATCTTGTGTGCAAATTTTCAGACCATTTTCTCACCGCATTTTTCCAGAACTATCATTCTTATTGTGCAAAATAACCTAAAAATGAAAAGCTTTTCCTGCTCAAATATGGCTTAGAATTGCAGAAAAATGGATTTTCAATTTAATTCTTAGTATATTATCATTTGCAGATTTTCTATTTTAAGTACTCCATTTGATCGTAATTGTAAGATTTTCAAGTGTTATGTTTTTAGCCTTTGGATCTCAGTAGAGTTCCTTTAAACAGTTTCACTTAGGAACTATATTGTGTTATTTTATATCTGTATTACTAAATGTATTCGAACTTTTATTATTACAGGAAGTAGAATCTAACCTACAGGAAGTTGTATTTGATTATCTGCATTCATCAGCCTACCAGGGCACACAACTAGGCAACACCATTCTTGGACCTACAAAAAATATTAGGTAAGCACACTTGCAAAATGATGAGAAAAGAAAGGTCACTTCAAGTGAACTTCATACAGTACAGTTACTGTCATTGTCGGATAGGGTACTATACTATGATATTAATGTACAACACGTTGTGTCTGGTTTATACGTCTATTCAAACTACTAACGTTTATATTACAAAACATAGGAAGTGACGAACTCTAACGTCACGCATACGTTGGCGTCATTTAACGGCACATGCATATGAGCGCAATTCCCGACATTCTGGGGGCCGCAAAATGATAAATTATTAAAATTAATATCAGTTAATTTCAACAAATCTTAGATATAGATTCTAACTCCTTTCTAAAATACATTTAAATAAAAAGTCATTTTTTAAATAACACAAATGTCTCTCAATTTCTTATAAATGTTTATAGTCTGTGACTTTAATAATAACTGTACTCCTTCTCATTTCTCTGTAACGCTTCTCTATGTGTCGTAATCTATGAACGCTTCATATGCGGCACTTGACTGTAAAGTTGCAGTTTGTGCTTGATTTGTGGGTTGATATTCGGTTGAAGATTGGGTTGACTCGCTAGCACCGATATTTAGATTTGAATCTGGACTACTTTCACATATACTATGGTGATGTTTTCTTCTACATTTGAAGCACTTGTAGTTTGATGGACAGTTAATGACTTGGTGGTGAATATTCAAGCAATTAAAACATAAATGTATATTTCTTATAATGTCTTTTCTAGCCCTCACATCAGTTACTTTTGTACAGTCTTTGGCATTGTGATATTCGTTGCAAAACATGCACTGTTCCTGGTCATCAAACGTTTCGCGTGCGGAATTCTGTGTCACGTGACTTCCGGTTCCTGTTTTCTGTCTCGCGCCCGTGAAAAACGACGCTGTAGTTCTATAACCTGTTAAATCATCTGTAGTCTGCCCGGCCTCCATGATATTCAGTTCACGGTATAACGCTTTTCGTAAAGTTTCTAATAACCACTCATCGCTGCCATTTTCTCGTGCTAAACTCTTTCGAATTTCTGCCGGAAGTTTGTCTATAATGACTGGTACTAAAAGCGTTCCATATGTATTTTGATTTTGGCCTAGGGACTCCAATCCACGGATATAAGCTTCTAATTTGTCGTTATAATTTCTCATACTGTGTAGAGTATTGCTCGGGGCTGGCAGGTTTAGTAACGCCTGTATATACGCATGAATGATTTTATGAGTCTGTCCGAACCTCTCCTTCAGTAAATCGACTGCTTGTATGTAATTTGCATGCGTAAGTGCAAATCCTTGAATAACTTGAGCCGCACTGCCTTCTAGTTGCGTCTTCAAATAATTAAATTTTTGAACTTCTGTAAGATTCGGGTTTTGATGAACAGATGAATCAAAAGCATCCCAAAAACTTTGCCATTCGAGAATGTCACCACTAAAGACAGGTAGCGATAATTTCGGCAGTCTCTGATAAAGCAACGTATTTGATTGAAATATTCTCACATTTTGCAAAGAACTGTTACCATTATTCAAGTTATTATTTTCGATTAGGAAACCACTTCCGTCTTTGTTCTGGTTTTGCGGGTTAGTTGGTTCGCTATAAGCATTATGTTGTTCTTCAGTGTTTCTTTTTCTGTTTTCGTTATAAGCTCGAAGTTCTCTCACCTTTATCTCCAACGTTAATCCATATTCATCACTGCTTACTATTTCCTCCTCGATGTCGCTTACTTCCGTTAGTTCTAAAATCTTTTCGTTTAAGGATTTGATCGTCTCTGCTTTTCTGACAATGGCTTCGAGAATTGCGTTAAATTCTATCATCGATGAATTCTCTTTCCCCCGTTCAATTCGTTCAAGCTGAATTTCTACACATCTTCGTTGACCCTCTCTCACTGATCGCAATTTATCTATCTTCATAATGTTTTTGTCACGACACCAATGTCGGATAGGGTACTATACTATGATATTAATGTACAACACGTTGTGTCTGGTTTATACGTCTATTCAAACTACTAACGTTTATATTACAAAACATAGGAAGTGACGTACTCTAACGTCACGCATACGTTGGCGTCATTTAACGGCACATGCATATGAGCGCAATTCCCGACATTCATACAGTTCAGATTTCGTTCTAACTCACTTAATATGAAACTGATCGAGATACTGCTTTGACCCTTACAACTCGGTTATCAATTTTGTCATATCCATGTCCCCTTTTAAACTAAGACCTGCTCGTATGCCACTGTCAAGTACTGAGTCAAGAATGCTGTCTTATGGACAGTTGTTTGTTTAAAAAATTGAAGATTGGTTTGTAGTTTGTCCTGTCATATTTTAAAATTGCAGATGCAGTTTCCAAGTGAATAAAGACTTTAGGCTTAATTTTAATCCTTACCACTTTTTTTTTTGCAACACTAAAGTTAATATCAGAATTTCAATCACATTATATGTATGTAATGAGACTTAAATGAAGATGAAGCATATAATAACACTTAACATTTCATACATTGTTATGCTCAATGTGTTTCTAGAATGAGTGAGACTAAATAAAGGATTGGAGTACCACACTAAATACCGAATTCCGGTATATACAGATTAGGCGCTTGAATGATTAAATGCTAAAATCCAACCTGTCTAATTCATCTCTACACACCAATTTTTATATGGCAATGAATGAAAACTGTTACAATCAGAGGAAAAAACGATATTTGTCTATTTTGTGATAATGACATCTGCAAGCATCTAGAGGTACTGCTCCAATCCGGTATTGAGTTAAATCCTTCTAGTATATGGTAAAAGATTTCATATTTTATTCAGGTCATTACAGAGAGAAGATTTGGTGGAGTATATAGATGATCACTACACTGGCGGCAGAATGGTGCTTGCTTGTGCTGGAGGTTTGTATTCTTTAAGTCTGAACTTTTGTGTAGACTTTTAACAACTGAAGATTTTATTTTTTTACACACGATAGGGCAAATAGTGCTCAAGATGAGCTATAGTCATATTGCATCGTCCTTCAGCACTTAACTTTAATTTACATCTACTCCTTAACAATTTGGTCAGTGACATTCAAACTTCACAGAAATGTTTTTTGAGTTATCCTATTTCAAAGTTATTGACAAAAAAAACTCTTTTGAGGAGAACTTAAAAAAGGAAAAACTTTAGTTATACCCCCGCACAACAAAGTTGTAAGGGGGGTATACTGGAATCAGCTTGTCCGGCCGTCCGTCCGGCCGTCCGGCCGTCCGTCGGTTTTTTCTTGTCCGCCCAATAACTTAATATTCCTTTGACCCTTAGTCTTCATATTTGGCATGGAGGTTAGTCATGATTAGTAGATGACCCCTATTGATTTTGAGGTCACTAGGTAAAAGGTCAAGGTCACAGGGGCCTTGACTTCAAAAAGCTTGTCCGCCCAATAACTTAAGATTCCTTTGACCTACAGTCTTCATATTTGGCATGGAGGTTAGTCATTTTTAGTAGATGACCCCTATTGATTTTGAGGTCACCAGGTCAAAGGTCACAGGGGCCTTGACTTCAAAAAGCTTGTCCGCCCAATAACTTAAGATTCCTTTGACCTACAGTCTTCATATTTGGCATGGAGGTTAGTCATGATTAGTAGATGACCCCTATTGATTTTGAGGTCACCAGGTCAAAGGTCAAGGTCACAGGGGCCTTGACTTCAAAAAGCTTTTCCGCCCTATTACTTAAGACCCACAGTCTTCATATTTGGCATGGAGGTTAGTCATGATTAGTAGATGACCCCTATTGATTTTGAGGTCACCAGGTCAAAGGTCAAGGTCACAGGGGCCTTGACTTCAAAAAGCTTGTCCGCCCAATAACTTAAGATTCCTTTGACCCACAGTCTTCATATTTGGAATGGAGGTTAGTCATGATTAGTAGATGACCCCTATTGATTTTGAGGTCACCAGGTCAAAGGTCACAGGGACTTTGACTTCAAAAAGTTTGTCTGCCCAATAACTTTAGATTCTTTTGACCCACAGTCTTCATATTTGGCATGGATGTTGATCATGATTAGTATATGACCCCTTTTGATTTTGAGGTCACCAGGTCAAAGGTCAAGGTCATAGGGACTTTGACTTCAAAAAGTTTGTCCACCCATTAACTTAAGATTCCTTTGACCCACAGTCTTCATATTTGGCATGGATGTTGATCATGACTATAAGGTGACCCCTATTGATTTTGAGGTCACTGGGTCAAAGGTCAAGGTCACAAGGACCTTGACAAAAAAAAAGCTTTTCTTCTCAATTGCTAAAGAATGTCCTGTCCGCAATGTATTGATTTTGACATTTTCACATTTGAAGCATGTAGAATGCATAACTTAGCAATGCACTGGCTTAGTAACCTCAGATTTGGCAGGGAGGTTGTCCTTGAGCTCTAAATGGCCACTGTTGATTCTGACAAAGTGTTATGCGGGGGTATTCACGCCATGATAGTGGCAGTTCTAGTTTATCTAGAAAATATTTTTAGTTTTATTTATGTTAGAAGCAATAAGCTTATTGAAACACTTGAATCAATTCCTGGAAACAAAGAGTATTAAGCAATGAGTATTAATTTTCTTGCTCAAGGAAACAACAGATTAAATTTTGAACCCACATGAGTAGCAATTGTAAGATTATTAGTGAGAGAGTGAATTATGCATGAATGATTATGTTTTTAGTACTTTAGGAATTGCCAATAACTGACAAAAACCTAAGTTTATGTATAACTGTTCATTTCCGTTTTAGTGAAATAAAGTTATAGTAATATATTGCAGTTGAATAAACAGATATATGTTTATACTTACATTAAATATATCTATATACATTTACATTAAAGGTGTTGATCATCAGAAACTGACAGACTTAGCGGAGAAATATTTCGGTAAAGTACCTGCTGGAAGTGATGCTTCTTTATTACTAGAAAAGTACCCTGCCCGCTTCACCGGAAGTGATGTAAGTTACCTATGTCCAGCTTAAAATGTTACCCTTGCACCGAAATTGATAAGCCTTTTTCACGAGTACAGAGCCAGGTCAGCAAGCACTTAAATGCAGTTTGATCAGGCTCTATACTGTTGGCTGACTTGACTTTAAATTTTGAATTTGATATCCCTAAAATTGAAAATGACCAATTCCAGAAATGGAAACATTGTGCAATTTTGAATATACTGTTATTTGCATTTTCCTGAGTTTTATCAAACCTTTGACTACAAATTAATGACCTTGCTCAAAAAATGTCACAAGTCAACTAAAAATCAGTAAATGAAGTTCAAACTCAGTTTGTGTTCATGCTCACATAAGTTCACAGTGCTTTTGCAAAACAAAGATTTAAAATGTTTGAAGAGTTGTCTGGTAGATATCTATAAAATATGTAAATATAACATGGAAAGTGGCCCGGCCATGTGAGCCACTTGTTACTAAATCATGTCTTGTAAAACCTGCATCAAAATTGTTCTTGATTGAAACTTGAATAACTAGACCTCAGAAAATAGGTTTAAAGCATTTCTTTGGAATTTTCAAAATAAAACATATTCCTGGGCAGTGGGGTCTTAAATGGCCCAGCCCTTCATTTTTGGAGAAAAAAAGCTCTTAAATATAAGATTTTAAGATAATTTTAGTAAATAGCATTTTACATAAGCCTTTAAAAGTTACATATTTATCATGCATCTTTGGGAAAAAGAGCAACCATGGTGGATTTGCATGTCTTAAATTTGGTTAATTAGAAATCTATTTCTTCAGCAACAAGACCCATAGGTCAGATTTAATTAATTGCAATGTGTGATAGACATGAAAAAATGCCTCTTTTATAAAAGATGTCTCTGCTCTTGAAAATTTGTATAAAATTTGTATGAGCATTATAGTTCCAACTTAGCTTTGTGTGAAGAAATTGATATACAATATACTGAGACTGCAGTATTCCAGTCTTTAAAAATTTTACCGGAATAGAATCACTCTCTTTAATTGGCAGGGAGATGATTTATTATTCTACACTATTAAATAACAATCTTATTTTTTCTTGCAGTTACGTGATCGTGAAGATAACATGCCACTAGCCCATGTAGCTATGGCAGTAGAGGGTTCTAACTGGGTCAATGGAGAAAACATTGGTCTCTTGGTGGCAAGCACAGCTATTGGCAGCTGGGACAGATCTTTTGGTGGCCCTTCTAATCTAATGAATCAGCTAGCACACAGATGTTCTATATCAAATATGTGTCACAGTTACCAGGCATTCAACACATGTTACACAGATACAGGTCTTTGGTATGTTCAATATTTCAAGCCTTATTTACCCTGTCCTGAGGCATTTTCAAAGGCAAAATAAGTGCTGATTACTTTCCTAATTGTTAAGTTAGAAATTCTTAATCGGTGCCTTTACTATAATATTTATTTTTGTATAAACTTACTGAAAGTGCAAAGAAAAAGATAGATTTTTATATAAACTTTCTGAAAGTGCAAAAGAAAAAGATAGTTTTAAGGTCATTCTGCACAATTTTTGTATAATTTTTATATTGTAAGTTCAAAGACTTTTATCTTTTCATTTCATGAAGGTCAGTAATTCTCATTTAGAAATGTGACTTGTGTTCAAATTCTTTATAGATTAACAAGGTTGTTTTATTTATTGCTGACATGTCTTAAAGTGTAATTGGATATTTCAGGGGAGTATATTTTGTATGTGAAAGAATGGATGTGGAAGAAATGGTATGGAATGTACAGGAAGAATGGTAATATGTATTTTCACTATTACTTAACAAATGTAACCCTTTCACCCCTCATTATATATAATTGGCGTTTCCTTTTTAGCTTGACTATTTAAAGACTAAGGAGAGCTATTGTACTCACCCAGACGTCTGTGTCACACTTCAGTGTTTTTTCCTTTCCATTATTGATATCAGCTCAGTTTGCATATATACAAATACAAGAGCAAAAACATTTTATAAATAAAACATACAAAGTCACAATGATGAACTGCATGCTATATCTCGGAGGACAACTTAAATCATGAGATTACATATGGTAAACATTATATAACATAGTTAGCAATCCATTACATATTCTAACACGACCCTCACTTTTCCCTGTTGAACATAGAAGAACCGAAAGTGTGTGTTATTATGCAACAAAGTCACTGTTGACGTTCTATATTTAGATATATGACGTAATCATTATACATGTGACGTAACCACTAAAAAGTGCGAGGCATTGAAAATAAGTACGGAAACAAATCAGGAACAATTTAGCTTAATATCAGTTACGGCAGCATTTATTTGTTGATGTCGTGTTAGAATCGAAATAATTTATCCAAATCAGTGATTTTATCGCTTGATAACATCACTGTTTGTTGTTCGGATGCGCATCATTATATCACTCGACTACGCCCTCGTGATATAATTCCCCGCATCCGAACTCCAAACAGTGATGTTATTTAGCGATAAAATCACTGTTTGGTATATATTATTTCTTAATTAAAAAATGCGTAAAATAAACAGTACAGGAGAGAGAGTAATAATAAGAATGACTTGATCTAAATATACGAAAATCAGTGTCAAAGGTAGTAATTTATCGAGAATTATACTACTTAGTAAATTCTGAAAAAAAGAAAAAGAAAAGTTTGCCCAGAGCGGAATCGGACCACAGACAGAGAATGGAGACTTTATTGGTCTTCCATAGTTTACCTGTGTTACTGATTGTACCTTTGTGCCTTGATGTCAATATTCAAAGTTATTAACATAACTTGCCCCTTGAGGGTGTAGATTTAATGTGCAATTTTAAGATGTGAGAAATCTTATTTATGTAACAGGCCATTTGTTTTATCTAGGTGAGCACTCAAGCCTATATACTGCATAAAGGAGCCTTTGATATCTTCCTGAACCAGGAAAGATTGAATGTTGTCTCAGTGACCTGATAAAAGTGTCTCAGTCCCATCCTTAGCCACAGAAATGTACGATATTATGTAAAAGTAATTCAGCATTTCGCCTACCATATGTAGTATTGGCAACAAATTTTTAGGAAGAAAATGAAAAAAACTCTATCTATTCTGACCAGTTTGATATTGAAATATTCTATGTGTATATATACAGGATGAGGGTGTGTGCTAACATAACAGATTTTGAGGTAGAGAGAGCTAAGAGACTGTTGAAGACAAATCTATTGTTACAGTTAGATGGAACTACAGCTATCTGTGAGGATATTGGAAGGTATGTTACACTCTGAATGCTAGCTGCAAATTATGACAGGTGCTTGTTACCAGTGCAGAAAAAGTGTAGACTAGGCCCAGGATGTTGTTGTAGATACGGCCCAAGTTGTCGGTGAACATTTTGCCCAAATCATCAGTGCACACATGATCTAGGTTATCAATGTAGACAAAGTTGCCAGTGTAGATTAGAATTAGGTCATCATTTTAGACCCAGTAAAGGTTGCTATTGTAGACCCCGTATAGGACACATCAGTATTAATCAGTGTTAGTGCCCGCTATGTTTAGGTCACCAGTATGGTTTTTGTTTGATTGGGTTTTACGTCACACCGACACAGTATAGGTCATATGGCGACGTTCCAGCTTTACTGGTGGAGGAAGACCTCAGGTGCCCTTCCGTGCATTATTTCAGGCACAAAAGGGCACCGGAGTAGAACCACCGACGTTCTGTAAGCTAGCTGGATAGCTTCCTCACATGAAAGAATCCAAAGTCCCTGTCGGGATTCAAACTCGCAGCGGTGAGGGGCAAGTGGTTTGAAGTCAAAGACCTTAACCACTCGGCCATGGACGCCTCTCACCAGTATGTCACCAGTGTAGACCCAGTTACAGTCACTGGTGTATATCAGGTCATGAAAACCAGTATATACCAGGTTAGATGGTCGATGTAAAGGTCAATGTAGAGAAGGCTTAATTAGTTAAGACAAGGTCTATGGTTGCCAGTAAAGACTAGGCCTAGATCGTTAGATTAAACCAGGACAAGGTGGTCAGTGTGAACCAGGCCTAATTTGCCACTGAAATTTGATTTGCTTTGGTCAATATTAATACATACTTTTTCTTACAGGATTATTAGTTATATTGATTTGAGAAAAGAATGTTCATAAAAGATAAGATTTATAAACTTTCTGTATGGAACAGTGTCAGTTGTTCCCTAAGAGGAGTGGTGAACAAGTGGTTATGGTGCCTCTCAACCCATGGATCATATGTTGAAGCCCTCATCTTGTTACAATGATGTTTCCTTACAGGATACGATACTGGTTAGTTCCAGGAAACAATCTTAAATGTGATTAAGTTGCAAGAACTTTTTTCACAATCAGGGGCGTAATTAACACATGTACCACTTTTGACTTGCATTTTTAAGAAAATATTAAGTGTTAATCATGTAAGAATAAAACACATCATTTCTTCTTTTTTCCAGACAAATGTTATGTTATGATAGGAGAGTCCCATTAGATGAAATGTGTAGCAGAATTCAAGTAAGTTATCTCTCAAGCTGTATGGTATTCTGTTGTTGTTATTTTTAACATAATTGTGATTATCTGTGTGAAACGCTCTATTTTAGACAATTTTTTATACTTTAGACATTTGTCTTTATGATATCAATTATTGGTTAATAAACATTATAATAAATGATCATTTGAAATATACAGTTTATTCTTCACAGCAGAAAATGAGCATAATATCACTTTATAATGTACATACTTAAAAAAGTAGCTACAGATGTATCAATTGTACCGTATTGACTTTTATAAAGAAAATAATTTGCCATCATCATTGTTAATTGCAAGAGGCAATTGCTATGATTTGTGACTTGGCAAAATAATTTTTGTATTTTGTGTTATGTGAACTTTATTTAAGAAGATGACAAAAAGATGACATATGACATAAACAGTGTGACTTGAAAACATGTTAGAAAATAATCGTTAGAGAATTAAATGTTTATTTAATTTTAAATTTCAGTCCCTTACTGGTGATGATGTGAGACAGATTTGTTACAAATATATCTATGATAAATGTCCAGTAGTTGCAGCTATAGGTCAGTATGAAATCTTGTTTATAATTAACCCTTTACTGGCTGAATAATTGAGACCTGTCCAGCTTCCTTTACCTTTGAGGAACTGTCCATTATCAATTTAGGGGACATCAACATGAAAATTCAACCATATAGATCCTGGTCAGACTGCACTAAACTGCAAGCTGGCCTGGCTTCATACTGCCATTCTCGGGTCTAGCTGGTTAAGGGTTCAAATATTTGTAATTTGACGTTTAGTTTTAATAAATTTGTTGTTCCTTAACATTTAACTTTAAGAAAAATACAAACATTTTATGTTAGGGGTGAGAGTTATTGTATTTACTGTAATTATTATGTAGAAAAAATTCGCCAGCTAAATAAGATCAAAAATTTAAAAAAAAAAAAACTCTATTCACAAAAATATGAGATACAAATGTTCATGTCCTCAAACTATTCATTTAGACAAAATAGAAATCAAGAGTGATTGAATACAAATTATGTATTACTTCAAAAAAAAAGTGATCGCTTTTCGTCCGGCGTCCCGCCGTTCATAAACTTTTACTTTTAATGACATCTCATCATAAACCGCTAAGTCAATTTCATCAAAACTTCACAGGAATGTTCCTTTGGTAGTCAACTTCAAAAATTGTTCAAAGAATTTAATTCCAAGCAAAACTCTGGTTGCCATGGCAACCGAAAGAAAAAACTTATAATATCTTCTTTTAGAAAGCAGAAAGAGCTAGAGCTTAAATATGTGGCATAAAACATCATCTAGTCCGTGTCTACCAAGTTTGTTAAAATAAATGCCCTGGGGTCACAAATTGGCCTTGGCCCAGGGGCCTATATACAGGTGATTTCAAGGCCATCATGTCCCTCTTATTCAAAATCTTACATAAATAATAAAAATGCTTTATGCTTGTTTTTTCCAGGACCAATTGGTGGATTGATGGATTACAACAGGTTACGAGCATCTATGTACTGGTTAAGAAAATAAACAATTATTTATTACAATTAAGACTGTTACTGTAGGTGTAAAACCTATGACTTTATATACATGATCACACCATGCCAGATATGATGACAGCCTAGGAAATGTTACGCTCTTATATCAAGATTGGACACCACAAATTGGAATTATTTAATTGTGATAGATTGAGTATTTTTTATGTGTATTTGTTTTTCGTTTTTGCGTTGGCATGGTAGATTTTTAAATATTAAAAATTGCCAGAAAACTGAAATGGAGTTGTTTAATTTGTCAACATCAGTTATTTCACATGGTATAAATGATGTATTTCCTATACTGGTGTTTACCATAATAGTTATGCCCTGAAGGGTCTGCCGGTTTAACCCCACTTACACAACATTCATGTCCGGAATGTAACTTTGTCATGCAATGAAGGATTTTTAAATAACAGCATATATGTCTACCACATTAAGACTATGTGTTGCATCCAAGACTCCTGTCCCTACAGCCTTGGTCACGGTTGCACTCCTAGTTTGAAGGTTCTTATTGTCACAAAAAGAGTTTGAATGTGATCATTCCTTTCTGGACTGGAACTTTTGTCATGCATTGAAGGATTTAAAAAAACTTGGCACAAATGTCTACCACATCATGATGATGTGTTTAATCTAAGACATATCTCTACCTCAAAGGTCAAGGTCACACAGTTTGAAGGTTCACAATTACAGTTTAAAAGGTATACACACACATTCATGTTTGGACTGTATCTTTGTCATGCATGGAAGGATTTTTTAAATAATCTGAAATATATGGCAACATGACGATATCCATGTCCCTACCTTTAAGGTCAAGGTCACACTTGGAGATTGAAGGAACAAATTTGTGTCCAGACTGTAACTTTGTCATGCATTGAAGGATTTTCTAATTACTTTGCATAAAGATCTAACACATCAAGATGATGTGTCATGTTCAAGACCCATGTCCCTACCTCCGAGATCAAGGTTGTAAATTTAGCACTTCATTTCACAACAATATTAAGCAATTAGTTAGTTTTTATTATCTTTTCCTTTCATAATACCTTTTGCAATACTTATAAAACCTTTTCTGGGGCATTTTTTTTTTTTTGGGGGGGGGGGGGGGCTTTGTAGTTACATAACAGGCTTATATTCTGTGGAAAGTGGTGAAATATTCCAAAATATTTTAAGAACACACATGACTATCTATCCTTTTCCACTTTTCCATTATCAGTATGTCAAGTGAGCTTTACTTGGTTATGCATTATGTCTTTATTTGTGGCTTCATATTACAAATGAGATCTTAAGTTTCTTATGCAAACAAGAGCTATGCTGAAATATATATCCTCAGTTACAAATTTACAAGGTATTGCAGAGAAAATTATGCCTTCAAGATAGACAGCAAATTTATTGTTGAAAAAAGCACACATGATTTTTCGTGGAATGTGAAGACAAAAGAAAATCGGTGTAAATTTTTTTGAGGTACTAGTATCATATTAGCACCATAGGATAATTGAACTTTCTTGTTTGCATATAGAGGGGCATAAGTTTGTGAATAATAAATTGATTGCAGAGAAAATCAGACTCATTGAAATCCTTTGTAAGATATCCTGCAGAAACAAATTGTCTAAGGACAGATGGACAACGCCATACACCGATGTTTCTTTAGGCATATAACAAAAGCTGTAACTGAAGAGTGACCTATGCCCCCGAAAGGAAACTTTGATATAATATCCCCAATATATGCCAAAAATCTAGTAATATATGCACGACCGCTCTTGATTATATCATTCCTAAAATTTCATTTATTCCATTAGAAGTATTGGACAAATAGGCCTAGTCTTTTTAAAAAAAAAGAAAAAAAAAGATGTTACTATTTATAGCTCTGGCCGCCATTTTGTGCAGCGGAGTGGAACGTGCCAGCAATATGCACAACTAAGAATGGCACTGATCATTCTTGTGAAGTTTCACTGAATTTCCCCCAGCGGCATTGGAGATGAAGCGTGGACAAGATTACCAGATGGAAGGACGGACAGTGTTTCCTTACAGGATACGATACTGGTTAGTTCCAGGAAACAATCTTAAATGTGATTAAGTTGCAAGAACTTTTTTCACAATCAGGGGCGTAATTAACACATGTACCACTTTTGACTTGCATTTTTAAGAAAATATTAAGTGTTAATCATGTAAGAATAAAACACATCATTTCTTCTTTTTTCCAGACAAATGTTATGTTATGATAGGAGAGTCCCATTAGATGAAATGTGTAGCAGAATTCAAGTAAGTTATCTCTCAAGCTGTATGGTATTCTGTTGTTGTTATTTTTAACATAATTGTGATTATCTGTGTGAAACGCTCTATTTTAGACAATTTTTTATACTTTAGACATTTGTCTTTATGATATCAATTATTGGTTAATAAACATTATAATAAATGATCATTTGAAATATACAGTTTATTCTTCACAGCAGAAAATGAGCATAATATCACTTTATAATGTACATACTTAAAAAAGTAGCTACAGATGTATCAATTGTACCGTATTGACTTTTATAAAGAAAATAATTTGCCATCATCATTGTTAATTGCAAGAGGCAATTGCTATGATTTGTGACTTGGCAAAATAATTTTTGTATTTTGTGTTATGTGAACTTTATTTAAGAAGATGACAAAAAGATGACATATGACATAAACAGTGTGACTTGAAAACATGTTAGAAAATAATCGTTAGAGAATTAAATGTTTATTTAATTTTAAATTTCAGTCCCTTACTGGTGATGATGTGAGACAGATTTGTTACAAATATATCTATGATAAATGTCCAGTAGTTGCAGCTATAGGTCAGTATGAAATCTTGTTTATAATTAACCCTTTACTGGCTGAATAATTGAGACCTGTCCAGCTTCCTTTACCTTTGAGGAACTGTCCATTATCAATTTAGGGGACATCAACATGAAAATTCAACCATATAGATCCTGGTCAGACTGCACTAAACTGCAAGCTGGCCTGGCTTCATACTGCCATTCTCGGGTCTAGCTGGTTAAGGGTTCAAAATATTTGTAATTTGACGTTTAGTTTTAATAAATTTGTTGTTCCTTAACATTTAACTTTTAAGAAAAATACAAACATTTTATGTTAGGGTGAGAGTTATTGTATTTACTGTAATTATTATGTAGAAAAATTCGCCAGCTAAATAAGATCAAAAATTTAAAAAAAAAAAAACTCTATTCACAAAAATATGAGATACAAATGTTCATGTCCTCAAACTATTCATTTAGACAAAATAGAAATCAAGAGTGATTGAATACAAATTATGTATTACTTCAAAAAAAAAGTGATCGCTTTTCGTCCGGCGTCCCGCCGTTCATAAACTTTTACTTTTAATGACATCTCATCATAAACCGCTAAGTCAATTTCATCAAAACTTCACAGGAATGTTCCTTTGGTAGTCAACTTCAAAAATTGTTCAAAGAATTTAATTCCAAGCAAAACTCTGGTTGCCATGGCAACCGAAAGAAAAAACTTATAATATCTTCTTTTAGAAAGCAGAAAGAGCTAGAGCTTAAATATGTGGCATAAAACATCATCTAGTCCGTGTCTACCAAGTTTGTTAAAATAAATGCCCTGGGGTCACAAATTGGCCTTGGCCCAGGGGCCTATATACAGGTGAATTTCAAGGCCATCATGTCCCTCTTATTCAAAATCTTACATAAATAATAAAAATGCTTTATGCTTGTTTTTTCCAGGACCAATTGGTGGATTGATGGATTACAACAGGTTACGAGCATCTATGTACTGGTTAAGAAAATAAACAATTATTTATTACAATTAAGACTGTTACTGTAGGTGTAAAACCTATGACTTTATATACATGATCACACCATGCCAGATATGATGACAGCCTAGGAAATGTTACGCTCTTATATCAAGATTGGACACCACAAATTGGAATTATTTAATTGTGATAGATTGAGTATTTTTTATGTGTATTTGTTTTTCGTTTTTGCGTTGGCATGGTAGATTTTTAAATATTAAAAATTGCCAGAAAACTGAAATGGAGTTGTTTAATTTGTCAACATCAGTTATTTCACATGGTATAAATGATGTATTTCCTATACTGGTGTTTACCATAATAGTTATGCCCTGAAGGGTCTGCCGGTTTAACCCCACTTACACAACATTCATGTCCGGAATGTAACTTTGTCATGCAATGAAGGATTTTTAAATAACAGCATATATGTCTACCACATTAAGACTATGTGTTGCATCCAAGACTCCTGTCCCTACAGCCTTGGTCACGGTTGCACTCCTAGTTTGAAGGTTCTTATTGTCACAAAAAGAGTTTGAATGTGATCATTCCTTTCTGGACTGGAACTTTTGTCATGCATTGAAGGATTTAAAAAAAACTTGGCACAAATGTCTACCACATCATGATGATGTGTTTAATCTAAGACATATCTCTACCTCAAAGGTCAAGGTCACACAGTTTGAAGGTTCACAATTACAGTTTAAAGGTATACACACACATTCATGTTTGGACTGTATCTTTGTCATGCATGGAAGGATTTTTAAATAATCTGAAATATATGGCAACATGACGATATCCATGTCCCTACCTTTAAGGTCAAGGTCACACTTGGAGATTGAAGGAACAAATTTGTGTCCAGACTGTAACTTTGTCATGCATTGAAGGATTTTCTAATTACTTTGCATAAAGATCTAACACATCAAGATGATGTGTCATGTTCAAGACCCATGTCCCTACCTCCGAGATCAAGGTTGTAAATTTAGCACTTCATTTCACAACAATATTAAGCAATTAGTTAGTTTTATTATCTTTTCCTTTCATAATACCTTTTGCAATACTTATAAAACCTTTTCTGGGGCATTTTTTTTTTTTTGGGGGGGGGGTGGGCTTTGTAGTTACATAACAGGCTTATATTCTGTGGAAAGTGGTGAAATATTCCAAAATATTTTAAGAACACACATGACTATCTATCCTTTTCCACTTTTCCATTATCAGTATGTCAAGTGAGCTTTACTTGGTTATGCATTATGTCTTTATTTGTGGCTTCATATTACAAATGAGATCTTAAGTTTCTTATGCAAACAAGAGCTATGCTGAAATATATATCCTCAGTTACAAATTTACAAGGTATTGCAGAGAAAATTATGCCTTCAAGATAGACAGCAAATTTATTGTTGAAAAAAGCACACATGATTTTTCGTGGAATGTGAAGACAAAAGAAAATCGGTGTAATTTTTTTTGAGGTACTAGTATCATATTAGCACCATAGGATAATTGAACTTTCTTGTTTGCATATAGAGGGGCATAAGTTTGTGAATAATAAATTGATTGCAGAGAAAATCAGACTCATTGAAATCCTTTGTAAGATATCCTGCAGAAACAAATTGTCTAAGGACAGATGGACAACGCCATACACCGATGTTTCTTTAGGCATATAACAAAAGCTGTAACTGAAGAGTGACCTATGCCCCCGAAAGGAAACTTTGATATAATATCCCCAATATATGCCAAAAATCTAGTAATATATGCACGACCGCTCTTGATTATATCATTCCTAAAATTTCATTTATTCCATTAGAAGTATTGGACAAATAGGCCTAGTCTTTTTAAAAAAAAAGAAAAAAAAAGATGTTACTATTTATAGCTCTGGCCGCCATTTTGTGCAGCGGAGTGGAACGTGCCAGCAATATGCACAACTAAGAATGGCACTGATCATTCTTGTGAAGTTTCACTGAATTTCCCCCAGCGGCATTGGAGATGAAGCGTGGACAAGATTACCAGATGGAAGGACGGACAGTGTTTCCTTACAGGATACGATACTGGTTAGTTCCAGGAAACAATCTTAAATGTGATTAAGTTGCAAGAACTTTTTTCACAATCAGGGGCGTAATTAACACATGTACCACTTTTGACTTGCATTTTTAAGAAAATATTAAGTGTTAATCATGTAAGAATAAAACACATCATTTCTTCTTTTTTCCAGACAAATGTTATGTTATGATAGGAGAGTCCCATTAGATGAAATGTGTAGCAGAATTCAAGTAAGTTATCTCTCAAGCTGTATGGTATTCTGTTGTTGTTATTTTTAACATAATTGTGATTATCTGTGTGAAACGCTCTATTTTTAGACAATTTTTTATACTTTAGACATTTGTCTTTATGATATCAATTATTGGTTAATAAACATTATAATAAATGATCATTTGAAATATACAGTTTATTTCTTCACAGCAGAAAATGAGCATAATATCACTTTATAATGTACATACTTAAAAAAGTAGCTACAGATGTATCAATTGTACCGTATTGACTTTTATAAAGAAAATAATTTGCCATCATCATTGTTAATTGCAAGAGGCAATTGCTATGATTTGTGACTTGGCAAAATAATTTTTGTATTTTGTGTTATGTGAACTTTATTTAAGAAGATGACAAAAAGATGACATATGACATAAACAGTGTGACTTGAAAACATGTTAGAAAATAATCGTTAGAGAATTAAATGTTTATTTAATTTTAAATTTCAGTCCCTTACTGGTGATGATGTGAGACAGATTTGTTACAAATATATCTATGATAAATGTCCAGTAGTTGCAGCTATAGGTCAGTATGAAATCTTGTTTATAATTAACCCTTTACTGGCTGAATAATTGAGACCTGTCCAGCTTCCTTTACCTTTGAGGAACTGTCCATTATCAATTTAGGGGACATCAACATGAAAATTCAACCATATAGATCCTGGTCAGACTGCACTAAACTGCAAGCTGGCCTGGCTTCATACTGCCATTCTCGGGTCTAGCTGGTTAAGGGTTCAAATATTTGTAATTTGACGTTTAGTTTTAATAAATTTGTTGTTCCTTAACATTTAACTTTAAGAAAAATACAAACATTTTATGTTAGGGGTGAGAGTTATTGTATTTACTGTAATTATTATGTAGAAAAAATTCGCCAGCTAAATAAGATCAAAAATTTAAAAAAAAAAAACTCTATTCACAAAAATATGAGATACAAATGTTCATGTCCTCAAACTATTCATTTAGACAAAATAGAAATCAAGAGTGATTGAATACAAATTATGTATTACTTCAAAAAAAAAGTGATCGCTTTTCGTCCGGCGTCCCGCCGTTCATAAACTTTTACTTTTAATGACATCTCATCATAAACCGCTAAGTCAATTTCATCAAAAACTTCACAGGAATGTTCCTTTGTAGTCAACTTCAAAAATTGTTCAAAGAATTTAATTCCAAGCAAAAACTCTGGTTGCCATGGCAACCGAAAAAAAAAAACTTATAATATCTTTTTTTAGAAAGCAGAAAGAGCTAGAGCTTAAATATGTGGCATAAAACATCATCTAGTCCCGTGTCTACCAAGTTTGTTAAAATAAAATGCCCTGGGGTCACAAATTGGCCTTGGCCCAGGGGCCTATATACAGGTGATTTCAAGGCCATCATGTCCCTCTTATTCAAAATCTTACATAAATAATAAAAATGCTTTATGCTTGTTTTTTTCCAGGACCAATTGGTGGATTGATGGATTACAACAGGTTACGAGCATCTATGTACTGGTTAAGAAAATAAACAATTATTTATTACAATTAAGACTGTTTACTGTAGGTGTAAAACCTATGACTTTATATACATGATCACCACACATGCCAGATATGATGACAGCCTAGGAAATGTTACGCTCTTATATCAAGATTGGACACCACAAATTGGAATTATTTAAATTGTGATAGATTGAGTATTTTTTTATGTGTATTTGTTTTTCGTTTTTGCGTTTGGCATGGTAGATTTTTAAATATTAAAAAATTGCCAGAAAACTGAAATGGAGTTGTTTTAATTTGTCAACATCAGTTATTTCACATGGTATAAATGATGTATTTCCTATACTGGTGTTTACCATAATAGTTATGCCCTGAAGGGTCTGCCGGTTTAACCCCCACTTACACAACATTCATGTCCGGAATGTAACTTTGTCATGCAATGAAGGATTTTTAAATAACAGCATATATGTCTACCACAATTAAGACTATGTTTGCATCCAAGACTCCTGTCCCTACAGCCTTGGTCACGGTTGCACTCCTAGTTTGAAGGTTTCTTATTGTCACAAAAAGAGTTTGAATGTGATCATTCCTTTCTGGACTGGAACTTTTGTCATGCATTGAAGGATTTAAAAAAAAAACTTGGCACAAAATGTCTACCACATCATGATGATGTGTTTAATCTAAGACATATCTCTACCTCAAAAGGTCAAGGTCACACAGTTTGAAGGTTCACAATTACAGTTTAAAAAAGGTATACACACACATTCATGTTTGGACTGTATCTTTGTCATGCATGGAAGGATTTTTAAAATAATCTGAAATATATGGCAACATGACGATATCCATGTCCCTACCTTTAAGGTCAAGGTCACACTTGGAGATTGAAGGAACAAATTTGTGATCCAGACTGTAACTTTGTTTTCATGCATTGAAGGATTTTCTAATTACTTTGCAATAAAGATCTAACACATCAAGAGATGTGTGTCATGTTCAAAGACCATGTCCCTACCTCCGAGATCAAGGTTTGAAATTTAGCACTTCATTTTCACAACAAATATTAAGCAATTAGTTAGTTTTATTTATCTTTCCTTTCATAATCCATTCTC
>NW_026861566.1:0-77355 GCF_026571515.1 Ruditapes philippinarum
CTAGCTTTTTCCGTTTTTTAGCTTTTTCCGTTTTTTAAAAGAAGATTTTTTAAGTTTTTACCATATACATGTACTTATTAGGAAAATCAATGACCCCGCGGGGCAGGGCCAATTTTGACCTCAGGGCTTTTATTTGTTCAAACTTTGTAAACACTCATCAGATAATGATTCATGCCAAATATTTAAGGTCTAGCTCTTTAAGTTTTTTTCAAGAAGATTTTTTTTGGTTTTACGATTTACATATAAGGAAAAGCAATGACCCCCTGGGGCTGGCCAAATTTGACCCCAGGGCTTTTATTCGAACATCTTTGATAGACACTCACTAGAAGATGTGCCAAATATCTAAGCACTACCTCTTTCGATTTTTAAAATAATATATGTGCCATGGCAACCAGAGTTCTACATGGAATTAAATTCTTTGAACAATTTTTAAAGGTGACCACCTGTGCCTTGGATCTCTCCTTTTTTGCTCAGAATAGTGTCCTATTTTATCAAATGCTTGTTTGTAAACAACTATATAAATGTTCTATTATATTTTAGATTCAAAATGCAAAGGCTTATGTTATGTTTATTCATTACCATCTCATATTGAATATTAAAAATATTGTCTGTCAAATATAGGGTCGATACCTTTAAAAACGAAAGTGATTGTTATGTTCTATATTTAGATTAGGGAAAACCGGGTTTCTCGTTATTTGTTTATGTTCTATATTTAGATTGAGGAAAACTGGGTTTCTCGTTATTTGTTTATTTTGACAGGTAGTCTCAATATTACTATGGAATATATAAATACATGGCTCTAGGATTTTGCAGTTATTAAATATTTATCCTTTGTAAATGAACATAGCGAACGGTATCGAGTTGTGTTGTAAGACATACTTTTAGCATTATTTTCTTTAATAACTTGAAAAACATGATTCTTCAAAGTTTTTGTTATTCATTTTTTTAATAACATAGAACATGGAGGAATTTCTAATAATCCTAAATCGTTTGGGGTCTTAGGCTTACTTTAATCAACATTACAAAACACATGGTAATTTAAATCATACTATAGATATTATACTTAAGATAAATAGATATTTGAAACATAGTCTTATATTGACTGTTTAGATTTCAGTTATTTTTTTATTCTCTTCTTCATATTTGATGATGTAACTGTGTTTTGATGTCATTTGTTTTAGCTGATTATCATGACTCATTATAATTAAAACAACAATATTTTTAAAATAATATAGATCTATAGCCTACTTTTACAACAAGTTTCTTCACATATATTTTTTTTCTTTTTTTGTATATTTCAACTAATCAAATCCTAGTAACAGGTATTTTGTTTTATTTTTAATTTATATCTTTCTGTTTAGCTGTTATATAAGTTACATTCTATGAAATTCTTCTCCTGAGTGTTACGTTTATATATGAATTACATGTAGAATTACTTAGCATCACTATGTATTACCATGTAGGATTATCTGTTTGATACAGATGCAAACAGCATAAACAGATAGTTAAACACAATCTAAAGAGAAAAAACTCACACATTACCCTTATGTCTATTTAAATTTCCACATCAAACTTTTCAAATGACTTAATTCTGAACACTTTTAATAAACAAAATGCCGCAATGTAATCTCATAATTTTCCGCAGTAAAAAGTAAAGTATCTCTATATTGTTGTAAACAATGATCAGTATTTCAAGAACAAAATTAACATAAATCTCAATATCTATAACTAATTATTAATACTATTTAACCAAACAATACTTTACTAAATACTATATATGTATACAAATTGAACGTGTTTTTTTTTGTGTATGTACGTATGCGTGTGATGTGCATTTTTGAACGGGCGCGCGAGGGCACTGTGTGCGTGCGTGTGTGCGTGCGTGTGTGTGTGTGGTGAGTGCGTGCGTGTGTGCGTGCGTGCGTGTGTGTGAGTAAGTGTTTGTGTGAAAACGACGCATCATGCATAATTATAATCCAAGATAGATAAATTACAAACATAACAAACATAACTTTAGCCAATTTTATCCACCCATTCTTCAGTAACAGGGACATGTTCTCTCATCCTTGCATTTTTCCTTCCTCTTATTTCCTTCTATACTTTCCTTTTACCTTTCTTATCTCATTAAGTGTTTAACTTTTTGTCAAAGAATTCGGTATTGCTTCTAAAAAACGGCATCTATGTAAACATTACTATGTCCATGATGGTTATATTTCTCTTTCTGTCATTTATTTCATCAATAACATAAAATATGATAAACTAAACACACTCACCATCATGGGTTCGTACAAATATTTCGGGTTTTTTCCACTTTTCACACATATTATCTTTCTGTTGGGCGTAAGTACTCTGTCACACTCGAACATTTGCTCTTTATACATTGAGATCATGAGATCCTCAAATATTAAGGTCAAAATACACCTGCCTCTAAAGAAATTTACTTTCAACCACTCACGCGTATATGATAATAAATGCTTAACATACAATGCATTGATAGAATAGATAAATACAAAATCCCTAAAGAAAGCCCAACACGGCAAAATTGAAAATGTTGCAGGCTCGGTTTGATTGAGCCTGTTCATGGACGGTACTGGAAAGTGCAAGTTACCGTCCACGCCCCCTAGCACCGGCTTAAGCAGAATTTCAACATTTAACATGAAACTGGTAAAAATTTAGAATTTGAAACATCCGCAGATGTGTTCATATGGCGGTTATCATGGAACCTTCAATGTGACACGGTAGTGCCATTCCATGAAAAGCGGCATATGGTCCCCAAGTAAAAAAATGCGTGTGCGCCTAAACGAGAAAAACAATGGGCGGAACTAAATAAAATGGAATTTTGAAAGGGGATCTGAGGTTATGAAGCCTGCGTATCACAGATAGGACGTCAAAAGACAAATTTAAAAAAGCAGGCAACATATCCTAAGGGTGATTCAACATTATTCAAGTAGGAATATTGGAACCACCCAACTAGAAAGTGCCAAAAAGTTGAAACTAAAAATACCACAAGCACAACAATAATGTCGTGCTGAACGATCTTCAAGGATCGAAAATATAACATCATTGATTAAATGTACGGGGAGACTTTTTACAGCCGCCACACGGCACAAATAACACGGATGTGATCATAAAATAGATAAATACAAAATCCCTAAAGAAAGCCCAACACGGCAAAATTGAAAATGTTTCAGGCTCGGTTTGATTGAGCCTGTTCATGGACGGTACTGGAAAGTGCAAGTTACCGTCCACGCCCCCTAGCACCGGCTTAAGCAGAATTCAACATTTAACATGAACTGGTAAAATTTAGAATTTTGAAACATCCGCAGATGTGTTTTTTTCTGGAGGTTATCATGGAACCTTCAATGTGACACGGTATTGCCATTCCATGAAAAGCGGCATATGGTCCCCAAGTAAAAATTGATATTTATTTCTCTTATGACTCTTTGTACATGGCTCGCCATTCTTTTGTTACAATCTGGAGATATCCATGAAAACCCTGGCCCTGTTTCCACAAGTTCTACTGAATCAGACGTTCTTTCGAGTTTCAGATATCATCTTTCCTTAGTCCATTTAAATGTTCAAAGTGTACGAAATAAACTTGACCTGCTCTTTACTGAACTCAAAGAGTTTGACATACTCGCTTTCTCGGAAACATGGCTTAACGACTCGGTATCGTCTGAGGACCTCTTGCTTTTGTCATTTCATAATCCCGAAAGGAAAGATCGTACATTTGATTCTCATGGTGGAGTTATGTTATATGTTAAAAGCAACTTGCATTATAAAAGGAGATATGATTTAGAACTAAACCGTGTAGAAAATATTTGGATAGAGCTCAGACTCGAAAATAACAAACGTGTCCTGATCGGTCTTTTCTATCGCGCTCCTAACTCCAACACACTTTACAATAATGATATTGAAGACTCTATCTCATTAGCTGTTGACACGGATATTAATGATGTCATTGTTACAGGCGATTTTAACTATGACGCATTGAATACTAACACAAATAGAAAAATTCTTTCAATTTGTCAACAATTCAATATGGAACAAATAATTGAAGAATCAACTCACTTCACAGAATCGAGTCAGTCATTGATCGATCTCATTTTTGTTTCAAATAAAAATACTATTATCAAATCTGGAGTAGGCGAACACATCCTTGACCAAGAACAGCGTTACCATGTTCCAGTTTTTTGTCTTTTTAAATTCCGCAAACCAAAACAACAATGCTTTCAACGCACTATATGGGAATACAATCGTGGTGATTACGTCAAGCTTCGAAATGATTTTAACAGTTTCCAATGGGAAGAATGTTTCGATTTCAATATCAGTAAATACGCAGACAACGTTTCAAATCAAATTTTAATAATCTCTAAATATAATATACCAAATAAGGATATATATGTAAGACCTCTAGATGCCCCATGGATAACAAATACTATCAGGTCAAATATTCGTAGACGTAAACGATTGTACAGAAAAGCCAAATTAACTCAATCCAATATGCACTGCGTGAAATTTAAACAAATAAGGAATCAAATAGTATCTCAGATTAAAGAGGCGAAAGCTATTTATTACTCTAAATTATCGGACAAACTAAAACAGGAATCGTTATCTTCAAAAGACTGGTAGAAAATATTAAAATCTTTTATCTCACCTACACAGACAACGTCAATTCCCCCATTACAAAATCAAAACACCCAGGAAATTGTATTCTCTGAAGACCAAAAGGCAAACCTATTGAACGAGTATTTCTTACATCAAACCTATATTGATAATTCTGACTCAAATGTTCCTGACCTAGGTCCACAAACAACGTCCACTGTTATTAACGATCTTTTACTAACTGCATCTGAAACTGAAGATATTCTTAAATCTCTTAAAGTCGACAAAGCATCTGGACCAGATCGTATTAGTAATTAAATTTTGCGTGAAGCCGCAAAAGAACTCTCTATTCCTTTAACTAATCTGTTTAATCAGTCTCTATCTTGCTGCAAAAGTACCAGCCTCTTGAAAGGAAGCCCATGTTACTGCTATCTTTAAAAAAGGTGATGCATCTCTCCCTTCTAATTATAGACCAATTTCACTGCTCAACACTATGGAAAAAGTTTTTTGAACGACTGATCTTTAAGCATTTATTAATCATTTGAACGCGAATAGAATTCTTACGCCTGTGCAATCTGGGTTTATACCCGGGGATTCAACTGTAAATCAACTTGTTTATATTTATGACATACTTTGCAAAGCACTTGATGACGGTCTCGAAGCTCGAGTTATATTCTTCGACATAAGCAAGGCATTCGATAAAGTCTGGCACAAAGGCATTCTCTGTAAATTAAAATATTATGGTGTATCTGGAAAAATATTTGAATGGTTTCAGGATTATTTAAGCTGCAGACGTCAGTGTGTTGTTCTAAGAAATGCCAAATCTTCTTGGGGTGTTCTCTCAGCTGGTGTTCCACAAGGTTCGATCCTTGGTCCTTTACTTTTTCTCATCTACATAAATGACATAGTCCAAGATCTTCAATCCAATGTTAATCTTTTTTGCTGATGATACCAGTCTCTATCTTGTTATTGAAAACCCACAAACTGCAGCACAACAATTACAATCAGATATTGAAATAATAACTGCATGGGCAGAAAAATGGCTTGTCACTTTCAATCCGTCTAAATCAGAATCCCTTATTGTCTCTAGAAAAAGAAATTCATATCACCAACCACTTCAAATGCTTATTCAAACTATACCTGAAGTAAAAGATCATAAACACTTAGGATTATTTTTGTCTCACAATTGCCTGTGGCATTCACATATAGAATATATTAATGAAAAAGCATGGAAACGGGTGAACATTGTCTGTTTTATGATCACATCCGTGTTATTTGTGCCGTGTGGCGGCTGTAAAAAGTCTCCCCGTACATTTAATCAATGATGTTATATTTTCGATCCTTGAAGATCGTTCAGCACGACATTATTGTTGTGCTTGTGGTATTTTTAGTTTCAACTTTTCGGCATTTTCTAGTTGGGTGGTTCCAATATTCCTACTTGAATAATGTTGAATCACCCTTAGGATATGTTGCCTGCTTTTTAAATTTGTCTTTTGACGTCTTATCTGTGATACGCAGGCTTCATAACCTCTGATCCCCTTTCAAAATTCCATTTTATTTAGTTCCGCCCATTGTTTTCTCGTTTAGGGCACACGCTTTTTATTACTTGGGGACCATACGCCGCTTTTCAGGGAATGGCACGGAAGTGTCACATTGAAGGTTCCATGATAACCGCCGTATGAACACATCTACGGATGTTTCTAAATTCAAAATTTTACTATTTCACGTTTAAATGTTGAATTCTGCTTAAGCCGGTGCTAGGGGGCGTGGACGGTAACTTGCACTTTCCAGTACCGTCCATGAACAGGCTCAATCAAACCGAGCCTGCAACATTTTCAATTTTGCCGTGTTGGGCTTTCTTTAGGGATTCTGTATTTGTCTATTATATAATGAGAAAACTGAAATTCATGTCAGATCGTAAATCTCTTGAAATTATTTATATATCGTTTATCCGACCAATCCTTGAATATGCGGATGTGGTATGGGGAAACGCATTTCAGTATGAACTTGACCTCTTAGATAAAATACACAATGAATGTGCTAGAATAGTGTCTGGTGCAACAAGACTAGTTTCAATTGAAAACTTAAATAATGAAGTAAATTGGGAAACATTAGAACTAGTGTTGGGAATCGGAAGACAAACTCATAATCGATTAATCGGAACAATCGGACAGGCTCTCCGATCAATTAATCGAAATAATCGGACTGAATGTTTTCCAGCATAACTTACTAGAAAATAGAAATCATTATAACTTTTATTTAATATAAATTAATGTTTTATCTAATAATCTGTTTAACGTATTACAAAATACAAATTCTTCAGTCAGGACACAGTTTACATACATGTTATGATTTTCATATTCATATTCAGAAAAATCAATGTGTCCCTGTTGCCAGCATTTACTTATTTAGTCAAAAATAAAGTTTTTATTTAAGTGCCTATTTCACTATCGAAGTTAAATAAATATGGTTAAACTAAGGAAATTTTGAGATTCAGGGTTCCAAATCCTGTGGAAACTATTCATGGTCATATAAATTATAATAAATTAATAACTGCTACCAATAATTGATTGTATCTATGTGATTAATTAATTGATTTAATATGCATGATCAGGATTAAAAATGTAAGTTACCATTTCACATAAAGAAATAAATTATTTTATTTCATTTTTAATAACAGAATCGACGTACCATAAACAGTGTCATGGTAAATATAAGTTTAGAAGCCTTTTAAATTTATCATTTAACATTATAAATGGACAGAGTGACGAAGATTGTTACAGTAAATTACAGTACCAGAATCCGATTTTAATTTAAACGGGTGGGGTACCTTTATTTGCATATCCTTTACCACAAAGCTTGCACACAATTTTAGCCATGTTCAAGTTATCACGGGTAGCGGATCCTTCAATATTCAGCAAGTTGAAACCAAAATGATTCCAGACATTTGATGATGTTTTTCGTGAAGATTGAAGAGTATTCAAAATAAATAGCGCAAAGCTAAAAAACTACGAAAAATAACTACCACAAAGGAGTAAAAATTAACAATAAGCGACAATCGATTTTGTTCGACCATAATCGATGTCGGCGACATTATCAACATACCGATCTATAATCGGATAGCGGCGACAATCGGACCATCACTAATTAGAACAAAGACGTTATAAACATAGATTAACATTATTTTATAAAATCAAACATGGCATTGCACCAGAATACTTGTCAGAACCAATATCGTATCAAACAAACACTCGTTATAACCTTAGAAATTCAAACGACACTATTGGTATTTCAGCAAGGACATCTTTATACTTTAGTTCTTTTTTCCCATCTTCAATTCGTGAATGGAACAACCTGCCCCTTAACATAAGGAATCTACCAACCCTTTCAATGTTTAAAAATTATCTATCACGTGATAAGAAAACTACACCAAAATACTTTTATTTTGGTGATAGAAAACTTCAAATTCTTCACACCAGGTTACGCACAAAATGTAGCTCCCTAAATTATCATTTGTTTCTTAAAAATATATCACCATCGCCATTATGTGAGTGTGGTCAAATGGAAACTAACTTTCATTACTTCTTTGAATGCAATCGCTTTCGTACATGTAGAGAAAAATTATTGGGAAATCTAAATAATTTCGATATTATCCTCAACACCCTACTTTTTGGCAACCCGGACATCTCAGATACTGATAATGCCAATATCTTTAAACATGTTCATACTTTTATCTCAGAATCAAAGTGATTTCGCTGAACTTAAAGTGAAACAGTGAAGCAATCTTTCTTTTCTCTTTCTTTCTTTTTTCTTCCTATTGTATTATTTGTTTTCCTTTCTTCTGTTTTCGTTATTATAATTTCTAATTCTTATCCCGATGATTACTTATAAATATAACGTTTACTTCGTCACAAATATTTACATTCCACTTTTTTAATAATTGTACAAAATATTATAAAATCGACTCATTATAAAGTTGCACTAAAAGGAGAAGAATTTTATAAGACTTAGTCTTTCGTTCTCATCCTTTTCTTTGAATATATTATATATTTGTATTCTGATTGTATTGTATTATGTATATCATGTAAATATTCGGGAAATAAATATGTTTAAACTAAAGGTGACCACCAAAGGACCATTCCTCTTAAGTTTGGATGAAATTTGCCTAGCGGTTTATGAGGAGATGTTTTATGAGGAGATGTAGTTTAAAGTAAAAGTTTACGGATGGACCGACGGACGGGTCGTTTAAAGTAAAAGTTTACGGATGGACCGACGGACGGACGCCTGAGGAAAAGTGATCACAAAAGCTCACCATATCATTTTGTGACAGGTGAGCTAAAAAATGTTGAGAAATTTAAATGGAACACTGAAAAACAAGATTGGCTACCAACTCATGAACATTCATCTCCCACTTTATCTATTGTAAACAGTACCACATGTAGTGAGTTTTGAGAAACAGTTTATTTTAGGTCTATTTAAATAAAAAATTCTACATCATAAAAAAATACTGAACTATTAAATCGTTGCTCCATTCATTTATTTTCATATGTAGTTTGGAAACTATGTGAAGAGACCCTGAAAACTATGTACTTTTGTTTATTTTATTTTATAAAGCAAGGCTACTTGCCACCGAGTGCACGTGACATTGCAAGCCACGTCTATCGATCATTAAATAAGCTATGGTTTCCATGTTTCTTTCTATAACAGTTAACTTGGCAATATATTTTTAATTTCTGTCAGGTTTTAAGTAACCCTGTTTCGGACATATTTTTACTTATTTAGCTTAGAAATATTGAAAAGTACAGTCCGACCCCGGTTATTCAACAACCCTTTATTCAAATACCCGGCATTATCCGAAGTATCCACAGTCATGCGTGTAATTAGACAATCATGATAATAACACTTCGTGTGTTCTTGAATCAACTTTAATTAACGAAAATGAAAAGCTATGCACCGTGTCCGATTTTGTTTAAGATGACAGCAATAATTTTTATACATTCCATATATGTGAATTTGTCAAAACATCAAAAACATTTTTTTCATCATTAATTGTAACGCTACATGAGAGCCTTAATTTATCCTAATCGAAAATACCAGAGTTAAGCTGTAAATACCGTAGTGACGACACGGCCATTATCAAGGCTTTGCGCGAAACGAAACGATATATAATGTAAAATAAAATGCAAGTATTTATGTCTTAAATGTCAATACAATAATTTTTACGCATCTTTTCATTAACATCAATTTTTCTCAATTGATTACAGGAAGCAAGTGTGTTGTAAACGGTAGTTTTGTAGTGATTGGTCAAAGTGGAGTAGTTTTCGTCTATCACAATATTCTGATTTCGATTATTCGAACCCATCGATTATTCGAAGTACATATTAAGTCCCAGGCACTTCGAATAAACGGGGTTAGACTGTAATTATTAGTAAGGCCATACTTTTATTAACGTCTTTAATTAATCAATGTATAGAATTTCAAAACCTATTTATTACATCCCTTTATTATAATGATTATTACTTTTCGCTGGAAGATTTTTTTTTTTGCCGCGCACGGTCGTATTTTTATACGTTTCCCGCACTTTCATAACATTAAGTCATTGTTATATTTGTTATGATTATATTACATGCAACTTAAAGAAATTGCTGTAGAACAGCTACGAATGAATACTAACATATTTAGTGTCAAACTTTATTTGGCCTCATTAATATTAACTTTATTACGTCACTACCAGTTCGCTTTATAAAACTTTAATATCACTTTTAGCGCGAAAACGCATGTATCCCCTTTCGTTTCAGCTGACGGCAAATGGCTCATGCGAGTTTTCATTAGCCCGTTATTGAAACAATTATTTCGACAAACATTTTAGATGAGTTGGACAATTAATTGATACTCAGTATAGCTACAGTCTGATTTTATTTATTCATGTAATGCGTTAAAACTAGTGCACAAAAGGTGAAAAGAAAAGCTAAAAAAAGTCCAATCATTAACCAATCAATAATCAAAAGCGACCCACGAATGCGCATGTGCAAATTTATGCAAATGGCTATTTTTAAAAAAACACGGTTCTATGAAGTACTATGAAAAAAACAAGGCGACTATGAACTGAATTTGATATAGTATTGACTTGTTCTTCTATGAAAATTAACACTCGTAATTTTTAAGAAATACAGCGTTTAAATTGGATGACAAATAAAGTTGAACACTTATGTCAATTTCAGTCCGTGCATACTTAATAACTTCCCTATTTCACGGTGCCAAGGGTATACGCAACATTATTACCTGATATTAGTAATTTGCTTTTACTCTTAACTTTGTTAATACAACACACAAGCAGTCAAAACTAATATTTCTAAAATAATATTTCTTTATTACATTTGAATTTTAGTTTCTTAACTAATTGACTTGGCAAGTAAGTTACGCAAAAGTGACTTCTTACGTCTGTAAGATATGGTGGCTGATTTGGTACATTGCGCGTTGCGTTGTCGATATCGACAACGCAACCTGTATCGTTATCGCAGTTTCGTCTTGTCGCTAGCGTGTCTCTTATTGTCGTCCTTTCTTTAGCGAAGCACGCCAAACGGCGCGTTGTTGTGCGATGCGTTGTCGCGATGTCGCCCTGTCGTTAGGCTTATAAGTCAATCATTCGATTTGAACCGAGCGACGATGTGACATCGCGACAACACGCCGCACGACAACGCGCTGTTTGACGTACATCGTTAGCGGCAGGACGGAAGTCCGTCAACGCGCCATGTGGCGCCAACACGACGCACAAAAGCGTTCAAAATCAGCCACCATAGTAAAAAGACACTTTTTAATAACCGTTACTTTCCACGTGGATTTAGCAGTTGAAATATACGGTGTCCTTCTTGGGACAGTTAAAGGACTGCTATTGACATGCACGATTTTTTCTAAAAGTTTTGTCCGCTTTTCTGTATTTTTATAGATACATTCTTACAAGATACTTTTCACGCCATTCAACATTGAAATTGTCTCATGCTTAACTTAAATCCTTGTGCGAATCGAAATATAAAAATCTTCGCGATGATTAAACTTAATTTTCGCATGTTTCATGCGCTGCATGATAGTAAAACAAGAGCCTTAATAATGTAAAATTTTCAATAAGGGCGATAGTCCTATCAAAATTCACAATTACAATAGCTCTCCCTATTTTTCGAATAGTTGAGCTAAAACAAGATATTTAGTCAATCTTAACAGGCGATATTTTAATTGCCTCAAACAGGAATTCAAAAGCCGATGGAAAGTAGTGCGCATCTCATGAGAAAATCCAGTTTATTGAATAATTGGATGGCCATTTCCAGGAACAAAGTAACAGTTGATTTTAACATTGACAAAACTAACAGTTGTTCGTTAGAAGATGGAACAATACTTAGTTCTTTTTGTATATTGTCTGACATTCTATAAAAACAACATTAACGTGAAGTTTACTGTACCCACCGCCAGACACACACACAAAATCAACTGCCATAAACTGCAGAACATTGCGTTAAGGTAAGCATGTGAATAAGGAAACTTATTTCCATTGACTAAGTGCACGGAAGTTCCGTGCGAATACAATTTACCCACACCTTTCACTGCCCGAAGCTTAAAGCCCATGCAGATATTTTCTATTAGTTTTATATTTTTAACGTGCATACATAGATCTATTTATAATTAAATGTGTTTATTAATTTATCGGTTCTTTAGAATTAAACGTCGTATAAGTCAGAGTTCATAATTGTCTTTTTATATCTGTAAGAATCCATTACACATCTGTGTCGGCATGTTTGTATTTTTCTTTGTAGTTCCAGTTATTGATAGACTATTATAAATTATTGATAGACTATTATAAAACTTATAGATAACTTTCTGCACAACAATGTAAATTTATTGCTCAATGAAACATGGTATGGCCGCTGGCGGGGTTCGAGCTCACGCCCTGACAAGCGATGCCAGAATTCCAAGTCCGACGTTTCAGGGTTCGATTCTTCACTAATCCAATGTATTTACTCAAATTCTTAAACAATATTTTCTTTATAAACATTTCATTTACATGATAATTGGCAAATATTAAAATTCACGGATTGAGTAGGAAGCTTTTTTTAGAAACTCTCTGCGTAAGCAGTTTTTCAAAGAGTATGTATAAAATGGTAACAATTATATATGCATATTTGTGTTCAATATACATAATATTTCCACTATAAACTTGCTTCTTTACATCTACAAGAAAGTTAGCAATTTGCACTTTGGTTGTCCTATAATCGAACTGATTTTAATAATATAGTATAGACTCAAATTATTTAGATTATGACCGTGGTCCCATGCACATGTGTTTCCGCTGGGCACACAAAATAACCAGGTTTCCTTCCAGTACTGAATACATGTATTATTTATGCATTTTCTTCCGGTTTGTAAATAATAAATATATTTATTTTATGCTTTTCAGTGGATTACTGATTTATCCGTGAAAATTATATTTGATAATTTCACAGTGAAAATTATCAAAATATAATTTCACACTTTTCAATGACGAAACTACTTTTTTAAGATTTTCCCCATGTGGTACCTCAATTTTATTTTTGCTGACTATTCCGACAATGTCAGGCTGTTTAAAGAAAAGCAAAGCTGAAATTGATAAATAACTTACATATCAAAATTAATAAAAAGAAGAAAACTTACAGTATGTCACTTCTATTCATTCAAATTACCAATCACCAAATATCGTCTCTTTAATTTTTTGGTTTTTTTTACAGTCTAAAAAATACATTCTTTCAACATGCAAAACTGCTTTGATGACATTTGGGAATATACTCTAAGTATCCTACGAGCAATAACTGCCGTATGCTTTATGAAAACTTGAAAAGCAATGGCAGCTTTTTCACTCGAAGAGTAAATGTAAACACCCAGTGTTTCGTAAGGCTTCCAAGTTTTTTCCAATTTCCTATCCAACTTTTTTGAATGTTTACACATCTGTCAACACTTATTTATTGTCTGTTACAATCCTCAAATAAGATTTCTTTCTTTTAAAAAGGTGTATGACTAACAAATCCAAATGATATCCCTCTGAATCAAACACAATTATTTTCCTCCAGTGAAATACACAACTTTTAAAAATTAATTGTTAATTTACATTTAACAAAGCCAGGTTTAAAATAAACTCGCAGTAAGTAACAGAAATGTGGATGGATGGTTGGACTTTTTCTCCTACTAGAATTGTTTGTTTTTATTATTAAAACAAGTGATCAGACATATTTTTTTTTAATAAAATGAACACTATCACTACCTTTTAACATAAATTGTGGAACTTATTTTTCAGCCCATGACTTCTTGTATTTAATGAGAAATTCGACTTTTTTTAGGCTCTCAATGGGGAAAACAGATTTTAATATTAACGTAAATATTAAGGAAATTTCGTTTTAACCTGTTTTTAAGCATAAAATAAAAAGAAAATTTGTTTGTTTGTTGTGTAAGATGTAATATTATTTCATCTCGTGAACTTTAAAAACAGTATTCTCACGAGTGGCGTAGCCACGAGTGAGAATACTGTTTTTAAAGCCCACTTGATGAAATAAAATTTCATCTTACGCCACGAGTGAGAATACTTTTTTTAAAGTTCACGAGATGAAATAAATTACATCTTACACACAAACAAACAAATATCCTCTATATGTACAGATTATTCACCATTAGGTTAATTATCATGATGCGGTGCAAGTCTAGCGCTAATGTTTATGGTGCAACAATTTTCGGCGCGGACCAATGATACGGTACCAATATCACACTTTTATCACTTGTTAAAGAAATTAAACAGCTTAAATTTGTGTGCAATATTCTGTGCATAAATATCTTTAATGTTTTCAGTTATATAATTAATATTTTGATAGACAACATAATTTTCTCATTTTAAAAGTTTTCCAAATAATCATTTCCCTCAAGCTAGCTCTAGCTGTTTTCATTAAAACAAAGGAATCGTATAAGTCTTTGATAAAAAATAGGTGAAGACATAAGCTTCAATGATCATAACATTCCGTAGACACACTTTTATGAATACACTTGCTTCAAAAGTGTGACTTTCAGGCCGTTTTACAATCATCATGCATGTTGTGTTTCAGTGTTTGTTTTGTTTAAAATGACACGGTGCTGCGCGCAGAATGATAAATTATCGCCGGTACGCGGAAAAGTGATGCGTATACCCTTGACACCGTGTATTTGCTAACTAAGAAGTAGGATATTTGAAAAGCGCGCGAAAATGTCGATTCCCGTATACTTTACAGTAAGGTTTCTAATTTAGAATATAATTGGGCCGTGTCATGACAAAACCAACATAGCACGTTCCATGCTGGTCGCTATCAGTTTCTCTATTTGTAATATGGTTGGTTAGCGAACAGCATTGATCCTGACCAGACTGCGCGGATGCGCAGGCTGGTCTGCATCCATGCCGGACGTAAAACCCATTATGTTGGTTTTGTCGTGACACGGCTCAACTGTAGATATTTTAACATGATTGTAATGAAAATAGATATATCGTCCTAGATCTGTATCTTAAAAATAAAAAAATGACCTGAAAATAAAAGAAAAAGGATAACTAGTTAAAAATCCGCGCATTACAGTTAGTACACTGTAAAAAATAAATAAACCTATTAAAAGTAAAATAAAAGTAAAAAATAAGACATAAATCCAGTAATAATAGACTAAGTTCTAATAATTCTATAAATAGATCTATATATATTAATAAAAATATTGTAAATTCATATCTAATATATTATGGATTTAACGGCTTTCAAAAGAGCGCAAGATTCTACTTAAAAGAAAATATCGAAAATTAAGACATCTTACCCACAATTCATCGGCACTCCTGCCTGGCTGTACAGTTTCAACAGTCCCATACTCCCCGTGCCTTCCTCTGGCCGGTTTGCGAATTTTCGTACAGTAAGAATGCCCACGACATCTTTCTAGCCTAGGGTTAGGGTTAACAGATTGAAGGGGCGTTACCATAATATGAAGTCATATTAATGACATCATCACTCTTCTCGTGAGCATTTAGACAGTGTATAGATTTTTCGGATTATTGCCTTCCGAGAGGAATTCAAAAACTGACACCGTCTACACTATTCGCTTTGCGCTTAGTAAAGGTCGAATTGTCTACTTTATTTGTGGATTTTAATAGGTATTTATTCTATTTGTGGATTTTAATAGGTATTTATTCATATATTTTTATATCTACGTTGCTTTTTTAATAAAAATATAGTGCTGGTCGAGAGTACTTACCATTTTAACAAGATTTACGGCTCCTTATATGGATGTTAACAACTTAAAGCCGTGGGAAGGGAAAAACCATGTTTGACCTTGGTCTCCTTCACGGGATGGAATTGCACTTTCGCAAATCTACTATAACTAGAGAATTTTTGCATACAAAATATTTCATTTATATAAAAATCTATTATTGTTTCTACGATATTTTCTTTTCTACAAGGTTTACATTAGTCAATATGTTTTACCATTGAGACCACTCCCCACCCACCATCCCCGCGTGGTATGTTTTAGCCCAAAATTTGGGCTAAGTGAATATGCATACTGTAAATTTGGGCAAAGTGAATATGCATACTGTAAGTTTCTTTTGCAAGTCTGTTATGGGCGTTATGAGCGCCAAGGGAACATGAATGACTACGACAGTCCATGTATTTAGTTTCAGTAGATCTAGTTGTTTTGTTATTTTGTACCAAATTTCTGGAAACAAAGTGATCCCTCGGAAGCATTAATCATAACAAAATAACATAAGAATTGCATTTTAACAAGATTTACGGCTCCTTATATGGATGTTAACAACTTAAAGCCGTGGGAAGGGAAAAACCATGTTTGACCTTGGTCTCCTTCACGGGATGGAATTGCACTTTCGCAAATCTACTATAACTAGAGAATTTTTGAACCGGGTGCTTTGTTTCATGAAGAAGGGTGTTACATACTTGAATACAATGGAAAACCTTGCCTTGTGATAAGTCCTAATGGTAGTATAAGGAGTGAGTCAAGAATAATTGCACGAGTGGAAATCAAATGTCCATTTCCTGGGAAACTATACACCACTCAAATTCAGTACGATTTACCACATTACTGTGTACCACTGTGTATTTTTATATAAATGAAATATTTTGTATGCAAAAATTCTCTAGTTATAGTAGATTTGCGAAAGTGCAATTCCATCCCGTGAAGGAGACCAAGGCCAACATTTTTTTTTGAAAATCTTGCCTATTTAATGAGATGAATGCACCGACTACGATGTCAATTTCTGGTTAGGAAAAAAAACTGCAAAGTTTTTTCGCTAAAAATTCTAATCAACGGCAAACCGGCCAGGGGAAGGCACGGGGAGTATGGGACTGTTGAAACTGTACAGCCAGGCTTCTCATGATTGTGGCTTTCATGCCATACCCTTTGAATGCATACGCAATTGGAAACGAACTTGGTATTTCAGGCTTATGAATTCTATCGAGATCCGCTAACACGAACACAAGTACCTCACTTGCTTTTCTAGAACACAGCTCACCGCTTGCTTTAACTGCATCCTTTCCGCGAATTAAAGCTTTCTGTACTTCTGACATCATCAAGACTTCATCAATATAGCTGTCAGCCCTGTGATATATCATTCCTATAAGCTCATCTGGATGAACACATGGTATTGCAGTTTTAGATTTCACCTCAGCAAATAATCTGACGTTTGATTTGCGGAAATTTTCAATGCTTTCTTTCAACATTGGCAGGTTCTTACTTAAATTCTTAGGGGTATTTTTAGCGTCAAGACTATAAACTTCGGCAAAAATATTATTCCTAAGTGTCCTGTCGAAATCCACGATGTGAACAGCAGTGGATTCATGACTGTATGATACAAAATATAGCTGTTCTACGTTTAGACAGCTCATTTCACTGAGCACCTGTGGTACACAGTAATGTGGTAAATCGTACTGAATTTGAGTGGTGTATAGTTTCCCAGGAAATGGACATTTGATTTCCACTCGTGCAATTATTCTTGACTCACTCCTTATACTACCATTAGGACTTATCACAAGGCAAGGTTTTCCATTGTATTCAAGTATGTAACACCCTTCTTCATGAAACAAAGCACCCGGTTCGAATGCCGGTAGAAAAGTTGACACCATCGTAGCAACAGCTTTTAATTCATTCTTAGACCCGTAGTCGAATTTCCTTTGTAAATCTTCAGACACTGGCTCTGCTTCCTTCCTTCCAGACTTAGCATCGTTGTGTAACCTTTGTTGCTTCAGACCATCTAATAGATAAATATAGAATCCCTATTGCTTTATTTATAGTACTTCCAGTGACTAGACACGATTTACGGAGTTTATGCCATGCCTCAGATCGTTGCTTAATAAGTGGGGTATCGATGGTTTGATCACTTCCACCACCGAGGCAAACATAATTCGCTTGTTTTGCAAGTTCGACATTTTTTTCCGATTTGTATGTATATTCTTCAATTAAAGCTGCTGCAGCTGCATATTTGCAAAGCTTGTCATTTATGTCTAACATGTCCTCAATGCAATTTTCAATCTGCTACACACTTGTCTTCCAAGTTTGTTCAAATAAAAGCCCTTGGGTTTAAACTGGCCCCGCGCCGGGGGCCTATATACAGGTGAGCGACCTCAGGGCCATCATGGCCCTCTTGTTTTTTTGGTTCCAGTATTCCTACTTGAATACTGTATAATCACCCTTAGGATATATTGCCTGCTTTTTATCCCCCGCCGATGGAATCGGGAAGGGGATATAGTTTTGGCGTTGTCCGTCCGTCCGTCCGAATTTCGTTTCCGGAATAGTTCTCTGCAACTAATGGCTGGAATTCAACGAAACTTTACAGGAATGTTGATCAGTATGTGTAGTTGTGCACCTGGGTATTTTCGTCTGGATATATTTAGTATTTTTAGAGTTATTGCCCTTGACTTAGTAAAATTTTGCAATTTTCAACTTGTGTCGCATGTAACTCAAAAAGTATTTGACCTAGAGTCATGATACTTTACAGGAATGTTGATCAGCATGTGTAGTTGTGCACCTGGGTATTTTCGTCTGGATTTATTTAGTATATTTAGAGTTATTGCCCTTGACTTACAAAATGTTTGCAATTTTCAACATGTGTCGCATGTAACTCAAAAAGGATTTGAGTGCTAGGGGGCGTGAGGGATGTTGCACTTATTCATTATCCCTCATGTACAGACTCAATCAAACCGAGTCTGCAATTCTTATGTTATTTTGTTGTGATTGATGCTTCCGAGGGATGACTTTGCTTCCAGAATTTTGACATAGAGTCATTAAACCTTATTAGAAAGTTGCTCAGCATATTTAGTTTGTTCCTGGGGTTTCGCTTGTGGATTTATCCAGTATTTGTAGAGTTATTTCCCTTGACTTAACAGCAGGTGTCAAGTGCCGTGTGGCAGCCGTAAAAAGTTGCCCCGTACATCACTTCAGTGTTATATTTTCTGGTCTTTCATGATCATTGATGCCAACACTATAAAGTGTTGAGAATTGAGTACCGCTCAAGCCGGTGCTACGGGGCGTGAGGGATGTTGCACTTATACATTGTCCCTCATGTACAGACTCAATCAAACCGAGTCTGCAATTCTTATGTTATTTTGTTGTGATTAATGCTTCCGAGGATCACTTTGTTTCCAGAATTTTGTACTTCACAACAGCAGGTGTCAAGTGCCGTGTGGCAGCCGTAAAAAGTTGCCCCGTACTTCACTTCAGTGTTGTTATATTTTCTGGTCCTTCGGATCATTGATGCCAACACTATAAAGTGTTGAGAATTGAGTACCGCTCAAGCCGGTGCTAGGGGGCGTGAGGGATGTTGCACTTATACATTGTCCCTCATGTACAGACTCAATTAAACCGAGTCTGCAATTCTTATGTTATTTTGTTGTGATTAATGCTTCCGAGGGATCACTTTGTTTCCAGAATTTAGTAAAAACTGTTTCATTATGTTGTTATTTGATCCTTGAGTGCTTCAGTGCTTGAGTTAGAATCGGCCAACTTTACACATCTGCGGATGTTTCTAAATTCAAAATTTTACTATTTCACGTTTAAATGTTGAATTCTGCTTAAGCCGGTGCTAGGGGGCGAGGACGGTAACTTGCACTTTCCAGTACCGCCCATGAACAGGCTCAATCAAACCGAGCCTTCAACATTTTCAATTTTGTCGTGTTGGGCTTTCTTTAGGGATTCTGTATTTATCTATTTTACAGGAATAATGATCAACATCACTAAATTACAGGAATAATGATTCACCTCACTTTGAAGCTATGAACCTGGGATTTTGCATGTGGATTTTTTCAGTTTTGTTAGAGTTATTGCCCTTGAATTACAGTAGTATAAATTTGCAATTTTCAACTTGGGGTTTGCTTGGGGATTTATTCAGTATTTGTAAAATATGAAAAACAAGATCAACAAGGAAAGGCGGCGTTCAACCCCGTATGAACACATCTGCGGATGTTTCTAAATTCAAAATTTTACTATTTCACGTTTAAATGTTGAATTCTGCTTAAGCCGGTGCTAGGGGGCGTGGACGGTAACTTGCACTTTCCAGTACCGTCCATGAACAGGCTCAATCAAACCGAGCCTGCAACATTTTCAATTTTGTTGTGTTGGGCTTTCTTTAGGGATTCTATGTTTATCTATTTTATGATCACATCCGTGTTGTTTGTGCCGTGTGGCGGCTGTAAAAAGTCTCCCCGTACATTTAATCAATGATGTTATATTTTCGATCCTTGAAGATCGTTCAGCACGACATTATTGTTGTGCTTGTGGTATTTTTAGTTTCAACTTTTCGGCATTTTCTAGTTGGGTGGTTCCAATATTCCTACTTGAATAATGTTGAATCACCCTTAGGATATGTTGCCTGCTTTTTAAATTTGTCTTTTGACGTCTTATCTGTGATACGCAGGCTTCATAACCTCTGATCCCCTTTCTAAATTCCATTTTATTTAGTTCCGCCCATTGTTTTCTCGTTTAGGGCACACGCTTTTTATTACTTGGGGACCATACGCCGCTTTTCATGGAATGGCACGTAAGTGTCACATTGAAGGTTCCATGATAACCGCCGTATGAACACATCTGCGGATGTTTCTAAATTCAAAATTTTACTATTTCACGTTTAAATGTTGAATTCTGCTTAAGCCGGTGCTAGGGGGCGTGGACGGTAACTTGCACTTTCCAGTACCGTCCATGAACAGGCTCAATCAAACCGAGCCTGCAACATTTTCAATTTTGTTGTGTTGGGCTTTCTTTAGGGATTCTATGTTTATCTATTTCTTGCCCTTTACTTCATTGATGCCAGCACTATAAAGTGTTGAGAATTGAGTACCGCTCAAGCCGGTGCTAGGGGGCGTGAGGGATGTTGCACTTATTCATTATCCCTCATGTACAGACTCAATCAAACCGAGTCTGCAATTCTTATGTTATTTTGTTGTGATTAATGCTTCCGAGGGATCACTTTGTTTCCAGAATTTAGTAAAAAGATTTTTAGTTTTCAAAAAATATTTGACCTAGAGTCATAAGATTGACAGAACCGTGGCGCGGTGGGGGCACCCATGTCCTATGGACACATTTCTAGTTTTTATTAAAGAAGAATTAAAATGATTTGTTACAATAACATTTACAAATATTTGAAAATTGTGAGATCCCTTCTTGATGCCTTGAAATGGCAATGAAGTCTGGAGATAAAGATGTTTTTACATCTAGGTGAGCTATTGTGATCCCCCACCGTCCGTCGTCGTGCGTCGTCAGCAATTTCTTTAAACAACATCTCCTCAGAAACAAATGACTGCACAGCAACCAAACTTTACAGGAATGATCCTAGGGTGGTCCCCTGCCAAAGTTGATCAAATGGTTCCGGTCTGTTGCATAAGTAGGTCACAGGGCCAGAAAAGGAGTTTCAAAAATGCAAAATTAAAAAATCTTGTCTGAAAGTACAAGGCCTAGGGCTTTGATATTTGGTATATGATATAACCTATAGGTCCTCTACCAAAATTGTTCAAATTTAGCCCCACTCCAGGGGGCCATAGATTTTCCTTATATGTATATAGTGAAAACTTAAAAATTCTTCTTGTTTGAAGGTAAAAGGCTTCAAAAAATATGATAAACAAGATCAAGTTCAAAGAATATTACAGTTTATGCCATGATTAATATATAAATAAAGCCTTATGTCTTCAGTTGTTGTGTTAATAATAACCAGTACTCGGCGGGGGATATAAATTCAACGAATTTGCTTGTTAAATTTGTCTTTTGACGTCTTATATTTTTCTGGTCCTTCGGGATCATTGATGCCAACACTATTAAGTGTTGAGAATTGAGTACCGCTCCATTGAGTACCGCTCAAGCCGGTGCTAGGGGGCGTGAGGGATGTTGCACGTATTCATTATCCCTCATGTACAGACTCAATCAAACCGAGTCTGCAATTCTCTTGTAATTTTGTTGTGATTAATGCTTCCGAGGGATCACTTTGTTTCCAGATTTTTATACTTCACAACAGCAGGTGTCAAGTGCTGTGTGGCAGCTGTAAAAAAGTTGCCCCGTACTTCACTTCAGTGTTGTTATATTTTTCTGGTCCTTCGGGATCATTGATGCCAACACTATTAAGTGTTGAGAATTGAGTACCGCTCAAGCCGGTGCTAGGGGGCGTGAGGGATGTTGCACGTATTCATTATCCCTCATGTACAGACTCAATCAAACCGAGTCTGCAATTCTCTTGTAATTTTGTTGTGATTAATGCTTCCGAGGGATCACTTTGTTTCCAGATTTTTATACTTCATAACAGCAGGTATCAGGTGATGTGTAGCGGCTGTAAAAAGTTGCCCCGTACTTCACTTCAGTGTTGTTATATTTTTCTGGTCCTTCGGGATCATTGATGCTAGCACTATTAAGTGTTAAGAATTGAGTACCGCTCACCGGTGCTGGGGGCGGGGGGCGTGGGGGATGTTGCGCGTATTCATTATCCCTCATGTACAGACTCGGTCAAACCGAGTCTGCAATTCTCTTTTAATTTTGTTGTGATTAATGCTTCCGAGGATCACTTTGTTTCCAGATTTTTATACTTCACAACAGCAGGTGTCAAGTGCTGTGTGGCAGCTGTAAAAAAGTTGCCCCGTACTTCACTTCAGTGTTGTTATATTTTTCTGGTCCTTCGGGATCATTGATGCCAACACTATTAAGTGTTGAGAATTGAGTACCGCTCAAGCCGGTGCTAGGGGGCGTGAGGGATGTTGCACGTATTCATTATCCCTCATGTACAGACTCAATCAAACCGAGTCTGCAATTCTCTTGTAATTTTGTTGTGATTAATGCTTCCGAGGGATCACTTTGTTTCCAGATTTTTATACTTCACAACAGCAGGTGTCAAGTGCTGTGTGGCAGCTGTAAAAAGTTGCCCCGTACTTCACATCAGTGTTGTTATATTTTTCTGGTCCTTCGGGATCATTGATGCCAACACTATTAAGTGTTGAGAATTGAGTACCGCTCCATTGAGTACCGCTCAAGCCGGTGCTAGGGGGCGTGAGGGATGTTGCACGTATTCATTATCCCTCATGTACAGACTCAATCAAACCGAGTCTGCAATTCTCTTGTAATTTTGTTGTGATTAATGCTTCCGAGGGATCACTTTGTTTCCAAATTTTTATCCGTGATATGCAGGCTTGCACTTTCCAGTACCGTCCATGAACAGGCTCAATCAAACCGAGCCTGCAACATTTTCAATTTTGTCGTGTTGGGCTTTCTTTAGGGATTCTGTATTTATCTATTTCATAACCTCAGATCCCCTTTCAAAATTCCATTTTATTTAGTTCCGCCCATTGTTTTCTCGTTAAGGGCAAAAGCATTCTTTTACTTGGGGACCATACGCCGCTTTTCATGGAATGGCACAACTGTGTCACATTGTAAGAAAGCCCAACACGGCAAAATTGTAAAATGTTGCAGGCTCGGTTTGATTGAGCCTGTTCATGGACGGTAATGGAAATTGCAAGTTACCGTCCACGCCCCCTAGCACCGGCTTAAGCAGAATTCAACATTTAAACACTAAAATGGTGAATGTTGAATTTAGAAACATCCGCAGATGTGTTCATACGGCGGTTATCTTGGAACCTTCAATGTGACACAGTAGTTACACGTATCCAACATAAAATTTCTTCCAGATTTGTTTCCAGAATATTATGCTTCACAACAGCAGGTGTCAAGTGCTGTGTGGCAGCTGTGAAAAGTTGCCCCGTACTTCACTTCAGTGTTGTTATATTTTCTGGTCCTTCGGGATCATTGATGCCAGCACTATTAAGTGTTGAGAATTGAGTACCGCTCAAGCCGGTGCTAGGGGGCGTGAGGGATGTTGCACTTATTCATTATCCCTCATGTACAGACTCAATCAAACCGAGTCTGCAATTCTCTTGTAATTTTGTTGTGATTAATGCTTCCGAGGGATCACTTTGTTTCCAGAATATTGACATAGTTGGACTTGGCACTCCATTTTGCAAATATTCAAGCTGAAAAACTGGGTGCTCCCGGGCAATAAAATAGATAAAAGCATAAGTCGGCGGTCAGGGGTCATCTGTTGCCATTTTTGGGAAAGTCAAATGAAATCACAACCATTTAGATGAATATGGAATACACTAATTCCCTTCCAGTCTCTTCTGTCCGGTGGCACCATTGGCAACACTTAAACTTTTACCAAATTTAATGATTTTTAACAAAAAATTTGATAAACAAGATCAACAAGGAAAAGCGGCGTTCAATGAACGCAACCCTCATATGACCCAGCAACAAGAACCAGTGGCAAGGAGCCCAGGCGGACTCCAAACAAAAACAGGGCAGGGCAAAGACAGAGCACGGAGCGTTAATCATTAAATGATAAATAATTTACAAAAAGTCATTTCCATTGTTATCTGATTCATTGTCATCCTTGATTTCTGCGTCCTGTGAACGTTGCCTTTGCCTTGTTGATTTTTATTTTTTTTCTTCTATTTCTACTACTTATTATATCCTTCAACATAAAATTCCGATTCTTCTGACTCTTTTCCATGTCATCTCTCTTTTTGGCTTGCCTACAATATTACTTACCCCCGTCAGCTCCTGATCTTCCCTACTTATTTCATCTATAATCCATTTGTAGCACGATAAACTTCATCCTTTTCCTTTTCTTCATCTGACATTTTATTCAGTACTATCTTTTTTAGCATTACTATCGTTTTTAACTTAATTAACTTCCTTTTTAGCTTCATTTTTATTATTATCTCAACTGTTTCTATCTCCTCTTTTCTTATCTCATTAAAAACAGAGTTTTTTAGGGATTTTGGATTCCATTCGTCCGCATGCAAAAAATATGATAAACAAGATCGACAAGGAAAGGCGGCATTCAATGAACGCAGCCCCCACCCGACCCAGCAATAAGCGCCAGCGGCAAGGAGCCCAGGAGGACCCCAAAGAAAAACAGGACAGGGCACAAGGCAGAGCACGGGCAGGCAAACCACTACATCAGAATACATAATTAGTAACTTATAAGGAAATAAAACAAAACAAATAAATGATTTAATATAAGGCCCATAATGTCAAAAGGCACAGGGGACATGAGACACGGGGAAGGGGGGGGGGGGAATAAAATAAATAAAAACTAGGGAATGCTATGCATATGCTATGCTTGCATACCGCAGAAATGAGTCGAGGGGAAGGGGACATGAGACACGGGGAAGGGGGGGGGGGGGAATAAAAATAAATAAAAACTAGGGAATGCTATGCTATGCAATGCTTGCATACCGCAGAAATGAGTCGAGTCAAAAATATAAAGAGAAAAGAAAGGCCGAAACGATATGCGAAAAATTAGAAAAGATTCACATGAGTGCAGTGACGGTAGAAAAATTATTCAAAAACAAGTGACTAGAAGAAACATGGAATGGGCGGAACTAAATAAAATGGAACACTTCTTTTTCTCATTACGTTTTTTTAAACAAATATCACATATTTTCTCATAACTATCACATATTTTCTCATAACTAAAAGATAAATACAGAATCCCTAAAGAAAGCCCAACACGGCAGAATTGAAAATGTTGCAGGCTCGGTTTGATTAAGCCTGTTCATGGACGGTACTGGAAAGTGCAAGTTACCGTCCACGCCCCCTAGCACCGGCTTAAGCAGAATTCAACATTTAAATAGTAAAATTTTGAATTTAGAAACATCCGCAGATGTGTTCATACGGCGGTTATCATGGAACCTTCAATGTGACACAGTAGTGCCATTCCATGAAAAGCGGCGTATGGTCCCCAATTAAAGAAATATGTGTGCCCTAAACGAGAAAACAATGGGCGGAACTAAATAAAAAGGAATTTTTAAAGGGGATCATAGGTTATGAAATTCCGGAAACAAAGTGATCCCTCGGAAGCATAAAATATGAAAAACAAGATCAACAAGGAAAGGCGGCGCTCAACGAACGCAACCCCCACACGACCCAGCAACAAGAACCAACGGCACGGAGCCCAGGCGGACCCCAAACATAAAAAGGACAGGGCAACGACACGTTAATCATTAAAAGATAAATAATTTGTAACTGATTAGGAATTCAAAGAAAATAATAATAGGCCCACAAAGGGGAAGGGGACAGGAGACCGGGGGAAAGGGGGGGGGTTAATCAAAGAAATAAAAACTAGAGGCAATGGGGAAGATACTTACCGTAGACGAGAAAACAACAAGGGACACAAGCAAAAGTGTCACCAAAACAGTATGAAACAACATAGACATACATCTGAGGAACACAGTGGGGCGCCGCCTTGGAACGGTCAGCAGCATAATAATGACTGCTGGGGAGTTTAAACCGGTTAATGGTGCACCAAACCTCGCTCTTAGCCCCACCATGTTCCTATAAACGAGACAGTGTAAATAAAATGAATCCCCGCCAAGTGAAATTCTAACACAACAAAATAAAATTGATAAATACAGAATCCCTAAAGAAAGCCCAACACGGCAAAATTGAAAATGTTGCAGGCTCGGTTTGATTGAGCCTGTTCATGGACGGTACTGGAAAGTGCAAGTTACCGTCCACGCCCCTTAGCACCGGCTTAAGCAGAATTCAACATTTAAACATGAAATAGTAAAATTTTGAATTTAGAAGCATCCGCAGGTGTGTTCATACGGCGGTTATCATGGAACCTTCAATGTGACACAGGAGTGCCGTGCCATTCCATGAAAAGCGGCGTATGGTCCCCAATTAAAAAAATACGTGTGCCCTAAACGAGAAAACAATGGGCGGAACTAAATAAAAAGGAATTTTGAAAGGGGATCATAGGTTATGAAGCCTGCGTATAACAGATAAAATAGAGAAAAACAGAATCAATAAAGAACGTCCAACAAAAGACGTCAAAAGACAAATTTAAAAAGCAGGCAACATATCCTAAGGGTGATTCAACATTATTCAAGTAGGAATATTGGAACCACCCAACTAGAAAATGCCGAAAAGTTGAAACTAAAAATACCACAAGCACAACAATGTCGTGCTGAACGATCTTCAAGGATAAAAAATATAACATCATTGATTAAGGTATTAGCACCCTAATGCATTACCTCCGCGTTGAAGAGTATTCAAATAGGCTAGAATTACTGTTAACTACATTGAAAATGAGGGCCATGGGTTCAAAATTCTGGAAACAAAGTGATCCCTCGGAAGCATTAATCACAACAAAATAACATAAGAATTGCAGACTCGGTTTGATTGAGTCTGTACATGAGGGATAATGAATAAGTGCAACATCCCTCACGCCCCCTAGCACCGGCTTGAGCGGTACTCAATTCTCAACACATGAGCGGTACTCAATTCTCAACACATTATAGTGTTGGCATCAATGATCCCGAAGGACCAGAAAATATAACAACACTGAAGTGAAGTACGGGGCAACTTTTTATGGCTGCCACACAGCACTTGACACCTGCTGTTGTGAAGTACAAAATTCTGGAAACAAAGTGATCTTTCGGAAGCATTAATCACAACAAAATAACATAAGAATTGCAGACTCGGTTTGATTGAGTCTGTACATGAGGGATAATCAACTTTTTTTTTCTTTCTTTTTTTCTTTTAACATTATTTATGTATAGAATAGATAAATACAGAATCCATCTCTCATGTCCCATATGGAAAGAAAAAAGTGTTTAATTTTGAATTTTTAATTTATATAAGTATTTATTGGCAAAATTTAGCTAAATCTAGTAATAAATATGGTACCTGATATTTTCAAATCTGGAAACAAAGTGATCCCTCGGAAGCATTAATCACAACAAAATTACAAGAGAATTGCAGACTCGGTTTGATTGAGTCTGTACATGAGGGATTATGAATACGTGCAACATCCCTCACGCCCCCTAGCACCGGCTTGAGCGGTACTCAATTCTCAACACTTAATAGTGCTGGCATCAATGATCCCGAAGGACCAGAAAAATATAACAACACTGAAGTGAAGTACGGGGCAACTTTTTACAGCTGCCACACAGCACTTGACACCTGCTGTTGTGAAGTATAAAAATCTGGAAACAAAGTGATCCCTCGGAAGCATTAATCACAACAAAATTACAAGAGAATTGCAGACTCGGTTTGATTGAGTATGTACATGAGGGATAATGAATACGTGCAACATCCCTCACGCCCCTTAGCACCGGCTTGAGCGGTACTCAATTCTCAACACTTAATAGTGCTGGCATCAATGATCCCGAAGGACCAGAAAAATATAACAACACTGAAGTTGTAAAGTGTAATATAATCAAAACTAGACGGTAAAAGTATTTCATATTTTACAAGATCAACCAATATACTTTTTAAAAAATTTAGGGAAACTTTGAAAACAGGCACTCATTTGGGTAAATTTTAAGAATTTTTTGAATTAGGCTCCCTTAGTAGAAAAATGGTCAGACATGTGGTAAAAATGGGTGGGGTAGGGTAACATTTTTATACAGATTTCATAAATTTTAAGTAGAAACCATAATTTTGCTTATGTGGATTGTTAGCTGAATGGTACTATTTCTTTCTTAGGAAAACATTTCATGGGAAAACATTTTTCATCAGAATGTTATTGCAGATTATTTAAAGGTTCCTCATTTCTAAAAAAGGGCCCTCATAACATCCTAGCTTGAGTTCAGAAAAGTGGCCATAACTTGATTTCCGTACGGTAAACTTTGTTTAAATTTTGCATACAGGCGTACTTTAAGGTATACATCTGACCTATGATATCATTTCTTTAGTTCCTGATAGTGCCCATTAGGGTCCTAATACCTTAAATGTACGGGGAGACTTTTTACAGCCGCCACACGGCACAGATAACACGGATGTGATCATAGAATAGATAAATACAGAATCCCGGCTTAAGCAGAATTCAACATTTAAACATGAAATAGTAAAATTTTGAATTTAGAAACATCCGCAGATGTGTTCATAACACTTGACTACTTCCTTCTTTTTCGCATCACTTTCATTTCAACAAATATCACATTTCTTCTTAAATCAGCTATCAGGGGGGCACAATTAGTTCCCATTGGAATGCCTTTTATCTGTTTTAAAGTTGCATGTCTTTATAAATCAAGTGATCCCCGTGGCGGTGCCAATATTGAACCATAGGGCATGATTAATATCAGTTTTCTGTAGAGGTCCATAACGCAATGCTACATGCAATATATCCAAATAGTGAAAAACAGAATCCCTAAAGAAAGCCCAACACGGCAAAATTGTAAAATGTTGCAGGCTCGGTTTGATTGAGTCTGTTCATGGACGAAACTGTAACCACCCAAATTGAAAAAGGCCAAATACAAGAAACTAAAAATACCATCTCAAATGTACACACAGCAATAATGTCGTGCCGAACGATCTTCAAGGGTCGAAAAATTAAATGTACGGAGACTTTTTACAGCCGCCACACGCTATAAATAACACTGATGTGACAAGCGTAAGTGTAAGCTCTAAGCTCTGTACATTGTAGTTTCACAAAATGAGACCTTATCCATTACTTCATGAGCATTTTATGAAAAATGGCTGTTTCCATTGAAAAGCCATCTACAAGTTCAAATTGCTATGAAATTATAAAAAAGCCCCAATTATGTTCAAACTTAGCACAAATGTTGACTGGACCATAGCCTTTGCGCAAACTCGATCTTCAATTTCCTGTTACCATTGCAACAAGGGGACATGTCAAAATTGTCAAAAAATACTATTTTGCGTTGATTTTTCGATCAAAACTGATTTTAAAGTGCTGAAACTTGTTTGACTGTTGGATTTTTTACGGCACGTCGACACATAACTGGCCATATCGTGCCGAAATCTGTAATAGGCTTAAATGTTATGTAAAACTTTGTAAATGAAAATAAGCCAATTAGATCCTAGAATACAAGTTTATCTCTTTCAAATAATCAATGATGTTTTTTAAGGAATTGTATTAAAGAGTTCTTTGAGTGAATTTACACATTTAAATCTATTACGGGCCTGTGAAAAATCATGCCATTCAAGAAGAAAATGCTTGACAGTAAAATTTGCATTACAAGCTACACAGAAAGGGGCATTGTCATTTGTGAGGAGATAAAAGTGGGTAATTTTAGTTTGTCCAATTCGGCATCGAAGAAGAACTGTTTGATCATGGCGGTTTGACAGAGATAGAGATGGTGACACATCAAGAGATGGGTTTATATCGTGAAGTTTATTAAAAACGGCATTGTCCCAATTTGCTTTCCATTCAGATGATACGAGTTTATTTATAGCCGGATTAAAATCACAAGCAGGTTACAATAAGTATTGTTTTTGAAAATTGAATGATTGTTTAGCTAAAGCATCCCCTTTTTTCATTTCCTCGTATACCTGCATGACTTGGAATCGAATATAATTTAAAGTGACATTATGCCCATCCAACATTATATAGTGAGTGAACGGGTGAAGATCAAAATAAGTTTTCATTTTGCCATAATTCCTTTTAATTTAATAATTAAGTTCACATGAACAATAAATAACGCATAGATCCAATCAAAATTTCTCTAAATATCCATTAGAATTTACCTATAACGCTAAAATAGATAAACGCTAAGTTTATTTAAAGAGTGGGGCAGTCTTTTTAAGTTTTAGGCAGATATACAATTTTATCCTAAGCATTTTCCAATATCAACTGTTGGCCAAACACCATTTTGACAGTCAATCTTTTGAAATATAAAGTCAGTTCAGCTCAACTTGACTATGAAAATATGAGCATAATGTCACTTTAACAGATTTTGTTTTACGTATATCATGAAATCGTAAAAGAAGTTTCTTTATTATGATATTGTCAGTTTTTTAGCTCACCAGAGCCGAAGGCTCAGGGTGAGCTATTAGTATCAAAGGGGGATACTCCGGCGTCCGTCGTCATGCGTCAACAATCGTCTTCTTCTCTGAAACCGCTGGACAGATTTACTTAAAGTTTGGTCTGTAGCATCCTTGTGACAGCCACACTTGAATTTGCTCATATCATTTCAATTGGCCCCTTTTAGGGGTCAACAGAGCTAAAAATAGAAAAACCTTTAAACATCTTCTACTACAGAACTAATGGATGGATGATCACCAAACCATTACCATTGTTTATTTGCACCTTCCACATTTGAAGTGAATGTTTATTTGCCCCTTCCACATTTGAAGTGAAATTGTTACATAAAGAGTTTAAGTTGTATTGTACCAACAATTTTAGTTTAAAAAAGTAAATAATTCTAGATAACAAAATTGATAAATACAGAATCCCTAAAGAAAGCCCAACACGGCAAAATTGAAAATGTTGCAGGCTCGGTTTGATTGAGCCTGTTCATGGACGGTACTGGAAAGTGCAAGTTACCGTCCACGCACCCTAGCACCGGCTTAAGCAGAATTCAACATTTAAACATGAAATAGTAAAATTTTGAATTTAGAAACATCCGCAGATGTGTTATAGTAAGATGAGGTTGGCATTACCTCACCTACACTGGTTAATTCATGTCGATTTAAAGAATGCACAGAACTATGATGTAGTTTTTCAACTAAGTAATGCCATCAGACATAATTATACATACAAATTAATTCTGCCGTCAAAACATGTCTTTGAAAAAGTGACAATTAACTATTTGAAATATCAATAGAATTATACATTTTCTTAAATACACAAACACGCCCGGCAAACTGTCGCTCCACTTCAAAATTGTGGTGTACGGTAAAACGAGCGAACGGCATTTCCGAGATAGAGCGGAAGGCCGATTTAAACGCCTAATTGTAAGTATTGTTTATGTTTTTGTCTTGTTATTCATTTAAGTTGTATTTTTTCGAAAAACGGAAAATGTGGTTCCGTGTAGGATTGATTTAGGCTTCCAATTATCTAAGCTGTTACAAAAAGAAAATTATATTAAGCCCGGGAGAACTTTTCTCCCCGACGAAGCGAACGATGATTTGTAGAATATTGAACTTCCCAACCATAGAAATGCCATACCTTTCGGATTTCTTGAAAAAGTGTATTAGTAAATTATCGACCCGTAATAAGAACTTGTCCTTCGTGCAAAATAAATTACTCCTGAAGGATTTCTTAAATTTGTAAACCGATATTTTTCGTAAGTAGTGGAGCGAAAGGGCAAGAGATGGAGCAAAAGGTTCGATGTTGAGCGCAAGGCGATATTAATTTGACGTATTAGGAGGAGCGTAGTCTATGATTTTTTTACATATAAAAGCTATAGAAGTTAAAATAGACGTAATCAAGTGTTCAGACCGATATATATATACCTTTTGAAGACAACTAATAAAGCGTGATATCCTTTCAACGACTAAAGCGTAATAAATGTAATCGCGAAGGTGTCACCTATGGCTTCCGTGTAGATTCCTTTATTTATGTTCGAATTTTGGATGATGCCCGACCATTGAATCATACACATGTATGCATGGCATAATACAGAATGCCACTTATTCGAGGCCAATCATGATTTTTGACACGGTTATGTACATTTAAAAACGTGTGTCCGTGCAAATGCAACAAAATCGAATATTTTTATTTCTACCGCGAACAAATGTTTCCAAACATGTATGTGTAACTCGATTGTTCATGCCAAAATGTTATGTTTTTCGAAAGTTAGATATTCAAGGTGCAGAACAGAAACAAAATTATGCAATGCATGGAACACATTAAATTAAATGGATCACTACTACCGAGTTCAGTTCACAATGACTTTCTGTAATTAATAGCTCTAACGTACCTGTTCTGAGCAAAAACACAAAATTTAATAAGCCATGTTTTCATGAATTTGTAAGGTGGGGAATCGCTTTATGAAAATGGTTGACAAGGTGTCAGTCGTTATAGGGATATAACACGTGTTCCAGTTATGTTTCAAGATACTTCCTCCCTTATTTAGCATTGTTGTTTAGTTTATTATTTTCGTCTGAAAGTGTAAATAGAAATTTCTACTATAACTAGGTCTATTATATTATTGATAACTTTAGTCCGTACACCGACTGAGTTCTGCCTCACTTAAAAAATAATAAACTAAACAACAATGCTAAATAAGGGAGGAAGTATCTTGAAACATAACTGGAACACGTGTTATATCCTTATAACGACTGACACCTTGTCAACCATTTTCATAGCGATTCCCCACCTTACAGATTCATGAAAACGTGACTTATTTGTGTTTTGCTCAGAACAGGTACGTTAGAGCTATTAATTACAGAAAGTCATTGTGAACTGAACTTGGTAGTAGTGATCCATTTAATTTAATGTGTTCCATGCATTGCATAATTTTGTTTCTGTTCTGCACCTTGAATATCTAACTTTTCGAAAAACATAACATTTTGGCGTAAACAATCGAGTTACACGTACCTGCTCGGAAACATTTGTTCGCGGTAGAACTAAAAATATTCGACTTTGTCGCATTTGCACGGACACACGTTTTTAAATGTAAATAACCGTGTCAAAAATCATTATTGACCTCGAATAAGTGGCATCCTGTATTATGCCATGCATACATGTGTATGATTCAATGGTCGGGCATCATCCAAATTTCGAACATAAATAATCGAATCTACACGGAAGCCATAGGTGACACCTTCGCGATTACATTTATTACGCTATAGTCGTTGAAAGGATATCACACTTTATTAGTTCTCTTTAAAAGGTATATATATCTCGGTCTTAACACTTGATCATGTCTATTTTAACTTCTATAGCTTTTATTTATAAAAATCATTGACTACGCTCCTCCTAATACGTCAAATTAATATCGCCTTGCGCTCAACATCGAACCTTTTGCTCCATCTCTCGCCCTTTCGCTCCACTACTTTCGAAAAATATCGATTTACAAATTTAAGAAATCCTTCAGGAGTAATTTATTTTGCACGAAGGACAAGTTCTTATTACGGGTTGATAATTTACTAATACACTTTTTCAAGAAATCCGAAAGGTATGGCATTTCTATGGTTTGGAAGTACAGTATTCTACAAATCATCGTTCGCTTCGTCAGGGAGAAAAGTTCTCCCGGGCTTAATATAATTTTCTTTTTGTAACAGCTTAGATCATTGGAAGCCTAAATCAATCCTACACGGAACTACATTTTCCGTTTTTCGAAAAAATACAACTTAAATAAATAACAAGACAAAAACATAAACAATACTTACAATTAGGCGTTTAAATCGGCCTTCCGCTCTATCTCGGAAATGCCGTTCGCTCGTTTTACCGTACACCACAATTTTGAAGTGGAGCGACAGTTTGCCGGGCGTGACAAAATATGTGTACTGTTGCTGCCTGACTGAAAAATGCAAATGGGTACATAGTGCTTTCACAAAATAAAACATATTTTTTATATTACGAAATAAACTTGCGTCTGTACGTAAAAACTATGTGGTAAATAATTTGAACAACAAGCAAAAGCATGGAATCACACAATCTTGCTCTTCATCAATATCGTTATTGTCTATGGATGGCAAACTTATGCAACTGTCACTATGACATTCACCGCATCCTGAAGAGCATTCTAAGTCGTGTTTACGGCATGTACACAGCTTTAAAAGCAAAATAAAAATTTATTTTCTAGTCTTATTATCATTACCAAACATTATCATCATTACCATCATAATGACCAGTATTATCTCTGTTGCTTTCATCATATCTTAAGCACCGCGAAAGGGTTTTATATTATATGGAAAAAGATTTATGAAAAGCCAGGCAGTAAATCCATTGATGTTCACACATTACGTGTCCCTCTCCTTTCGATGCCTTTGTATTCACACCCGGTTTTGATTAGGTGCCTTTTAGGTACGTGCGTCGGGGGACTGCGTCCTGTGACTGCCTCCAATAGGCAGGTTGTCATTATCATGAATGATTTTGAAAAGTTAATAAGTTTCTTAAAATATTCTAACGATTTTGTAACCATACAGCAGCCGTATGCACTTACTCATTTCTTTTGTGTATAAAAGATGCCATAGATTTGCAAAATCCTTGTCTTACAAGGGGGTGCGTTTCTTGTAAAAAAAAAAGTGCAGCATTTACACCGATTATCTTAATTATATTTCTGGTTTCAAATATAAATGTTAACTGTCTGTAATAGTAGTTTTTTAAAAAGGCAAATGCATTAGGGATTAAATTGGGTTAATATGTTTTAAATATTGTTTTTCATATTTGTGGAAGGCGGATTGGGACAATGCCGTTTTAAATGGACTTCATGATATGGGTCAATCTCTTGGTGTGTCGCCGTCTCTTTCTCTGTCAGGCCGCCATGATCGGGCGGTTCGTCTTCGGTGCCGAATTGGACACACTGAGGCTGCCCACTCTTGTCTCCGCCCCTTTCTGTGTAGCTTGTGGTGAGGGTTTTACTGTCAGGCATTTTCTTCTTGAATGTCATGATTTTTCACAGGCCTGTAATGGATTTCATTGTGTAAATTCGCTCAAGGAGCTCTATAATACAATTTCATCAAAAAACATCATTGATTATTTGAAAGAGATAAACTTGAATTCTAGGATCAAATTGGCTCATTTTCATTGTCATTTACAAGTATTACATAACATTTTAAGCATTCGGCACGATATGGCCAGTTATGTTTTGACGTGCCGTAAAAATCCAAACAAACAAACAAATTTCATATTTGTCTGCCATCTTATATACTCGTTGCTTTTTAACTGTTTATTCAAATTAATACCATGCTTGGTTTAATCAGCTTCATGGAATAGTCCACAATCAACATCGTATTGTGTTTTACATAATTTACCACTGGCGAACAGATACAAAGTATCAATCTCCAAATAAATAGAAAGAAGAAACGCTTTAGGTTGTACATTACTGTAAAACAAAAAATGTTGCAGACACTTTTCATATACGGCATAACGTAATGCTTGCAACAGTCTGTGTTCGAGGTATAATTTAATTTATAATGATGTTAAATTTAAAATGTAATAATAAGATTTGTTTGTACATTTTCATGTGACCTTGAATAAAAATATTTCCTTGTGATAAGCGGCATGTGATCCACAAGTAAAAAATGTACATATGTCATTAACAGAAAAATAATGGCCGCATCTAAATAAAATGGAATTGAAAGAAACAAATTAAAATAAGGCAACATATTTAATCAGTATTCAAAGAAATTTTGTGAATTGGTAAAACACAAATGTACAACCAACAGAATAATAATCGATTTTCTAAGATCGAAAATGTAACATGTCGGATTAAATGAATATATGAATATACGGGGAGATATTTTACGACGGACTCGGGGATTCTGTTTTTTTTCTCGGTTTCAGAAGGATATTTGCACTTAAAGCATAAATTAATGGTACAAATATGTTACAACAAAAAATAATCCATTTTGACATTGAAAATCGCTGTACAAATTTTCTCAGGGATTCGCTTGATATTAACAATTAAAAATTTAAAGCATGCTCTGTGTAAAACTGGAGAGTTGTCAAGATAGAAAAAACAACATGTATTACATTTAGTATCATCCTTTTCCCATACACGGTGCATAATCGTTTCGGGCTGATTGGAATCTTTCCCCGTTCCTGAACTGATTTGGATTTATGGCACCGGTTGATTAAGATAAAATGTATGTTTAGCTTGTCAAGGTAAGAAATAAATAGAGGATATTGAATGAGTGTGGTTTTAATACTAAATGTATTGAACGAGTTGAATAAAACCATATTATGCGAGCCTCTGGCGAGCATAATATTGTTTTATTCCACGAGTTCAATAAATTTTGTATTGAATCTATACGAATATAATATTCTATTTATCACATGTATAAAATAAGAACGGTAAACTGTTAACCAGGGTCATTTCTATTTGACGCGCCTATAGTGTAACGCTAACATTAGCGCGCTTTAACGCTATGTTTATAGCGCAAATGACGTAACGTCAAAGTGTTATTACACAAGTGTAATATCGTCTACAAACTCCCCGCAGCGGTTACTTCCCCTGATCAGTACAGTAACCACTGCCACCAACAGTAAATTCGGCTTCAGGGAGCCGAATATTTTTTTTCACTTTAAATTTTAAAATAGAATACTTTATATCATTTTAGTTTTCTTTCATTAAATTGTTATGCTTAATGTACAAGAAAGTAAAAAAATATACTTTTTTGTAAACATAACGAAATATATTTTTATTGTGACAACGTATTTGTAGTAAATAATGGCTGAAGTTAAACAGTTACTGAAACATTACGGAAAAGATTTTGATCCGGCACTTTTTTCAAAGAGTAAACAAATTGAGTGTTTTGAACATATTTTATCTGGTAAGGGTGTAATTGTAAATCTTCCAGTTGGATATGGGAAAAGCCTTGTTTACCAGTTGTTGCCAGGCATCATGAAGAGGAAGGGGCTGACAAAGAATATTGTATTGGTCTTATCCCCCTTAAATATAATACAGGAGGAGCAGTTAAATGTTTTAGGATCTCGTGGTGTGACAGCATGTAGGTCACTATACAGTGATAAGGAACCAGAAGTTGACCTTGATTTGTCAAAAATTCTTGAAAACTCAGTCATGCACACCCAGAGGCCTTGTTAAACACTGACAGGGCTTTCATAGATGCAGTAGTGGCAGCAGTGACAATCGATGAATGTCACATTGTTAAGGAATGGTAAATGCATTAATTATACTATACCTGAACCCTGCATGATCTATGCCTTTTTTGTTTTGTTTTTTCGATTTAAAAGTATTTTTTTCATGAGTAAAACAGTATTATTGTTTTACCATTACCAGGGTATTTGCAAGCTGACATGATTACAATTATGTATGTCTTAAATGCCTGACTCATAAAATGATCATTATAAATGTATTGATTTGGTAAGTATAATCAATTACTTAGTAATTCCATTTATTTTTCATCGATTTAATTGATGAATAAAAAACCTCAGTACTCATTATCGTTAATCTAGGTATATTATTATACCCCACCACAAAATGTGGGGAGGGGGGGTGGTGGTAATGGATTCGCTTTGTCGCGTCCGTCGGTCCGTCTCTCTCCATTTTCGTGTCCGCTCTATAAATCCTAAACCAATTGAAGGATTTTCTTCAAACTTGGCTCAAATGCTCACCTCAACAAGGGGATGTGCAGAACCCATGTTGCCCATGTGTCAGCTCAAGGTCAAGGTCACAATTGAAGATAAAATATTAGACAGTATGTCGTGCCTGCTCTGTAAGTCCTACACTTATTGAACAATTTTCTTCAACCTTGGCACAAATGTACACCTCAACAAGGGGATGTGCAGAACCCATGTTGTCCGTGTGTCAGCTCAAGCTCAAGGTCACAATTAAAGGTTAAATATCAAACAATCAAATATAGGACATACTGTCGTGTCCGCTCTGTAAGTCCTACACTTATTGAAAGATTTTCTTCAATCTTGGCTCAAATGTTCACCTCAACAAGGTAATGTGCAGAACTCATGTCACCCTTTGCCGGCTTAAGGTCAAGGTCACACTTGAAGGTCAAAAGTTGACTTAAAAAATATTCTTAAATTTTAACATGTATTTGAATATTTCTGAAACTAGAAAAGGTATTTGCTTGAAACTTATAAATATAAATACATGTATTTTGAAGTGTCACATTTAAGATATGCTGGTCAAGTTTTATAACTCAGTATTGCATTTTAACAAAGTTATGCCCCTTTTTAAGACTTTAAATTTACATACAATCAATACTAGACAATATGTCGTGTCCGCTCTATAAATTCTATGCTATGGAAGGATTTTCTTCAAACTTCACTCAAATGTTCACCCCAATTGGGCAATATGCAGAACCCATCTTACCCTTGTGCCAGCTTAAGGCCACACTTGAAGGTCAAAAATTGACTTAGAAATGTTTAATACATTGGGAAAATGAAAGGTTATCTTAACTGTTTCGAACATGATTTGGCAATATATATTTATACTATTACCTGTACAATTAGTCTTTTTTCACCAGAGATAATTTCTTTTTATGTATATGTATTTGTGTCACTAAAGTTATTCCCTTAACCACCTTTCCAAGTCGTCTTCTGTCAAGGACATTGATGGGGTATGAATCGCACTCAGCGATAGTTCTAGTTTTTTAAAAGGAATTTTGCCAATTTTCAGATAGTAATGAATTTATTTCAACCTGTCATAACCCTTGTAGTTCAAGGATAGAACGCTGTCCATTTTATTGACAAAAACCCAGGTTTAAATCCTGGCAAGGGCTGTAGATTTGATAATATACTCAAGAGTCACTGATCTCTGACCTTGTGGTGTCAAAGTAAAGTAAGAAAAGTACTGCATGTATAATAAAACTGCACTGTTCACAACCCTAATGTTAAGGGGCTAAAGATGAAAAGTAGAAAATAATGCTCTGTAAAAGTCCAATTGTCAAGGTTCCAGTGAAATAGTGTTGAATTATGATTATATTTTTAGAGGTCTATTTAGTACACTGTAAGTCTGTAACAAAGTTTGAGTGAATCTTTGCACCATTTCAGTAACTGGCAAGAGGTTTTTTTGGCCTTTTTTTATGTGCTTCGGATATTCAACTGTAATAGAGAACGCTTTTCAATGCTGATTGACTGTTCACATCGTTTGGCGGCGTCTTTGATGTGTAGCATCAACATTTAACTTGTCATATCTAAAAGGTTATCAATTTCAGGGGAGCGGAGTTCAGGACAGCTTATAAAAAAACTAAAGATGTTGCCAGCGATATTTGATGGAGTTCACTTCATTGCCTTAAGTGGGACCCTTACCAAAGATCAACTGAGTATACTACCAGACAACCTTGGCTTACTTCGTCCTGCGTTAGTACAGGAAACCCCAGATAGAACCAATATATTTCTTTCAAAAATCATGAAAGTGAAAAGTAGTGATATGTGTGAGGTGTATGAGGAAATCTTTAAAGAAGAGTGTGAATTACTTCACAAAGACCCTAAAACTTATCCAATAAGACTAATGTTTATGTCATTATATTACATCAGCCAAGCAGCAGCATACTTAATGCATCTATTTGGACCTTGTCACATAACAAAGTATTGTTACTATTTGTTGTATTCTAGGCAGGAAAATGCAGTAATTGAAGTAACAATAGAAGAATTGCATTTACCCCAACCCAGAATTCGTTTAGTTCTAACATCATCGGTTGCTGGTATAGGCTTTGATACTCCTTGCATTGAGAGATTAATCCATGCCAAAACACTACGAAGTTTGTCTCAGTAGCTGCAGGAGATAGGACGGGCAGGTAGAAGAGGACAACCCAGTTAACCCATTCTTTACTGTAATAAACAAGATGTTGCTAAGAATTTACCAGGTATCCAGGACAATATTGTTGAATACTGTAACAATGATGTAAAGTGAAATGCTGCTTTTTGAAATCTGCCAATATTGACGGTGACAAATGTTCATATTGCAAAAAACAGACCTCTTGTACAAAGAAAATAAACACAATCAATAAGTTAACAAGAAACCTATTATTTCTCCAAGTGGTGAAGAGTCTTAATAAAAATATGATACATTCAGTACAAAGGTATTGACATTTTGTGTTCATTATGCAGAACAAAAATGGTATTATGTTGGAAAACGATATATGGCTTTGTTGGTTTTGTTTGCTCCAAGAGCTCTTTTCAAATCCTTTTTATTTCTCACAGATTTTTCTTGCACAAGGTCACACTCGATATTTTGACCAAGACCACCTCTAAGATTGACAAATGCTCCTTCTAATACTCTCATCCTCTGCATCTGACTTAGCAGATATTCTGTTTTAAGGATATATATCCACGCATTCAACAAAATACAGCCTTGAGTGTGAAAAGAAGAACTGAAGTGAATATTTCAGAGTTGGAATTAATCTTATCACATCACTTTCTCTGCTTCTCTCATGAACATTATCCATGTATTTATTCACAGTGTTCGAAATAACTGGTAGTCCGATAGCCCGTGACTACCAAATTTCCCCTCGGACTACCAATATTTTGCAAACAAAAGCCCGACCGGGCTACGGAATTTTCAATAAACAACTTTTTTAACGAATGAATTATCCGTCGTTATCGTCTCATGCGTGCTCGATTGCCCCATTAAAAGAATGTTATGATTAATCGATCACATTACGCGCCGAACACTGTAATAATGGGAGATCACTCTGCGAAGTGTGGATTTTGTTCCATCAATTATAAGTTCGCGGAATTTCCGATCAAGCATCCCTAGTAACCAAAATGGCTTTCGCACTGAAATTTTTCGCCGGGGCAAAACCTGGGGTTAAAAGAAATTTAGACAGCGAAAACAAAAGTAAGAAGTTACATGAATTGACTCGCGAACGTGATTTTCAGCCATCGTGGCAGGAAACACGTACTTGGCTAGTACACGAAAACGGAAAAATGTTTTGTACTTGGTGTAAGCAAATTAACCCGACCAGCGATTCATCCTTCGTAAAAGGATGTGGTAATTTAAGAATTGATACACTTAAAACTCATGAAAAAAGCAAGCAACACTTACGTAGTGCTGGCAGACATGTTAATATTAATGAAAAGTCGACTTCAGATGAACACATCTGCGGATGTTTCTAAATTCAAAATTTTACTATTTCATGTTTAAATGTTGAATTCTGCTTAAGCCGGTGCTAGGGGGCGTGGACGGTAACTTGCACTTTCCAGTACCGTCCATGAACAGGCTCAATCAAACCGAGCCTGCAACATTTTCGATTTTGCCGTGTTGGGCTTTCTTTAGGGATTCTGTATTTATCTATTTCAGAAGCGACTTCATGCTTGACACAGCTGAATAAATCTCAAATTGGCTTTCCATGAACATGAGAACAGCACATTTCATTGCTAAGCATCACAAATCTTTCTAAGATTATAAACATATTGTGATCTTGACAAAATGAAAGGTTTGGATGTTGGTACATCATACACAACAGACAAAGGGGCTGCAACACTGCTGCAATCTATTTCCAGTGTAACCAGGAGAGAGGTTTGCCAGAATATTTTAAATGCTAAATTTTTCTCGTTCACTTGTGATGGTTCGAGTGATTTTACAGGAGATTATTAGGCGTCTATTTATGTTCGTACGTGTACAAATGGGACCATTCTGGACCAGTTCCTTTCCATTGGTATTGCGAAGTCTGCATCATCTAGGAACATACATGACCACATTTGTGAAACCTTTGCAAGGCTTGGCCTAGAAAATGAGTTTAAGACCAAGCTGGTTGTATTTTTTTCAGATTGGGCATCAAATATGCTGGGTAAAGATAAAACATTTAAACTGAAACCTATAAATTATAAACAAATAAATGCATATTTTTGTTTATATTTACACCATATGAATGTGTCAGATAAGAAATATTCAAGCTTGTCTTTCTTGGATCCAATGTGTCAAATATTTATCACAGTTTAAGATAAACACAATTGCATTGTAGTCTGAAGTAATGATGATTAAAACATATTATTCTTAGATGATTAAAAGAAAGTCATGAATCTTTGCATCAATGAGTAAATAAATAAACATGTAAATGTTTGCATAAATAAATAAATAAACTCTTTTACATGTAAAATTCATTCACATCCAAATATACACAAATTTTAGTATTATCATTTGAATATTCTAACATGATTTCCCACTTATTTTCAGGTCACAAATCAGGTCTAGTGGCTCTCCTTAAAAAGACACATCCCCATATAGTGACCGTTCATTGTCTTGCTCACAGACTTAAGCTCGCCTTCAAAGACACAATAAAAAAATTCCCTCTATTTGAAAAAATGATGACTCTTCTCCTTGGGCTGTACTACTTGTATAGGAAGAGCCCCAAGTTGAAAATGGGTCTAAAGAGGTCATTCCAGGTGTATGAAATGAAAATGCTGTTGCCTACACGTGTAGGTGGTATCAGGTGGCTATCTCACCTAACCCTAGCCATAAGAAATTTTATTCGAGGATATAAAGCAGTAAGAAGCCATCTAGAGTCTTCATCCCACTCAAGTCTAGAAGGACTAGCAAAATTGGCAGCTGACTCTAATTTGCTGAGTTTTGTTCTGTCATTGCAGGTATATTTTATTTAAAATTCACACATGTTTAAAAAATTAAATTACTCTAATACAGAATTTTATGCTAATATTTTTCCCAAAAAGATTAAGGAGTTGAAATAAGTGAATGAAGTGCTTATTGCAATATAGAACTGATATCAGCTACCCATGGTACAATGTTTTATTAGAGAGACATGAAACTACGTTCTGAACCACTAGTAATTTTTATATGCCCGAAAGAATTTCGGGCATATTATGTTATACCCCCTGGCGTCCGTCCGTCTGTCCGTACAAACCAGAGCTACATTATGGGGTTTGGTCTATTGTTCTCATAACAATAGATGTCTTTGGTGTCATTTATTCCGTTTCTCTTGTGGGTTTTTTTCTGCATTGTGGGGTTAAAAATAACAAAAGAAATATCAAAAGAAAACCCCATAATGTAGCTCTGGTAAGAATGTCCGTCCGTCCGTCCGTTAGCAATTTGGTTTCCGGAGCATAACTTAAGTTCCATTTGGCCCACATTATTTAAACTTCATAGGATGATTGTCCATATTATGTAGAAGACCCCTATTGATTTTGGGGTCACAAGGTCAAAGTCACTATGACCTTAAAACTGCAAACAGTTTCCGGAGCATTACTTCAAGATCCATTTGGCCCACAGTGTTCAAACCTCATAGGATGATTGTCCATATTGGGTAGAAGACCCCTATTGATATTGGGGTCAAAGGTCAAGGCCACTTTTACCTCAAAACTGAAAACAGTTTTTGGGGCATAACTTAAGTTCCATTTGGACCACAGTGTTCAAACTTCATAGGACGAATGTCCATATTGGGTAGAAGACCCCTATCGATTTTGGGGTGACAAGGTCAAAGGTCAAGGTCACAATTACTTAGAAATTGAAAACAGTTTCTTGAGCATAACTTAAGTTCCATTCGGCCAACAATATTCAAACTTCATAGGATGATTGTCCATATTGGGTAGAAGACCCCTATTGATTTTGGGGTCACAAGGTCAAAGGTCAAGGTCACTATTACCTTAAAACTGAAAACAGTTTTCGGGGCATAACTTAAGTTCCATTTGGACCACAGTGTTCAAACTTTATAGGATGATTGTCCATATTGGGTAGAAGACCCCTATTGATTTTGGGTCACAAGGTCAAAGGTCACTATTACTTAGAAATTGAAAACAGTTTCTTGAGCATAACTTAAGTTCCATTTGGCCCACACTATTCAAACTTCATAGGATGATTGTCCATATTGGGTAGAATACCCCTATTGATTTTGTGGTCACAAGGTCAAAGTTCAAGGTCACTATTACCTTAAAACTGACAACAGTCTTTGGGACATAACTTAAGTTCCATTTGGACCACAATATTGAAACTTCAAAGGAGGATTGTTATTTGAAGGAGGTAATACTTTATTTAATTCCCATGTCTTACAAATGCTTCATCTTTACTAAAAAAATCACTTTCGGGCATATAATGCTCCGCCTAGCGGTGCTCTTGTTTTAAATATATTGCTACAGTTATAAAAAAAGGCCTACAGAGCTAAACCAAGTCAGAAGTGTATTTGTTTGAAACTTAAATAAATTTTTTGATTGACTATTGTTAACAGAGTAATTTTATTTCAAGATAGTCATTCAGCCTTTGGTAAGACTAAGCCTCAACCTACAGAAAGAATACCAGACCCTTGCGGATGCTCACTGTCATGCCGCGGCAACACAGACTGTGCTGTCACATCTTCCAGAGAGGTAATATAATGTTACATTATATAAAATAAAGTTTAAAAAGATACAATTAAACAGAATCTAAAAAATACATAATACACACTGAAGTCAATACACAAATTAGCTAAAATTTAAACAGAAATAAAATTCTTAGGTTGTAAATAACATATAACATTTTTAATGACTGTTTAAATATATTTTCAAATAATGATAAGTAGCAGTGATTTCAAATGATTGATTTAAAAGTGAGTTTGAGAACATCAAGGTAGTAGAGACTGGGGTATACCAAGACCTTCCTGTCAAGCAGACAGGGCGTCAGTCCTCTGGTTATGTTGCTCAATAAGTGGAATATATTCTTGGGCATATGGCCAGTAGGTTTCCAATATCATCAATCATTGGCACTACAGTTATAACTAGCTTGAAAAACTGGCCAACTGAAAAGTCTGCCATTCAAGGTTTGAAACATGTTGAGAAATTATGAACATGTTTTGTTGTTGTTGCTTTTAGTTTGATGTTAATAGTTTTTTTGTTTTAAATGCATATTTTTCATCAATTTCAACCATGAGTTATTGTTGTTTTCTAATAAAATTTTGTAAATTTATTACTTTATAAAGTTCTGTAGAGTTATTGTAAAGACTATTATCCATCTTAATGATAGACACATTAATAATAAAATGACAAAACAAAATATATTGATTACAATGATCATGTTAACATAACCATTATACATTAGACCAGACTGCTGCAGACATCAACAATTTTATCAACTTATCACCACTTGATCTGTATTTATGGTTCAGATGACATCAAGGCTGCAACTGCTCACTTCCAGTCCCTTCTTGAGACATCTGGTGTTGGGGTAGACCTAATTCTTGGTGAATGGCAACTACTCAAAAATCTAGTCACTCAGAAGTAAGTGTGTTTGTGAATTTTGATTATTTGACTACCAATAAAAATTGATCAATGTTGAAAATGATTTGTTCCTATGTGTAACATGACTTATAGATGAATAATCTTATTTAATTCATCAGGTATGGAGACAAGATGCAGGAGCTTAGTTGGAAAGCCATCCATAACTTGAAACAGGAAGGCCTTGAGAATTCCCTCACCCTTATTGACCTATTAAGAACACTTCCATCAACCTCAGTGAAAAATGAAAGCTCATTTATGAAGTTGACCAAGGGAAAGAGGAGACCCCGTATGAAATCCTCAACACTGAACGACTTATTGACTGTCAGTTTGATATCACCATCAGTCAGCCAATTCGATCCAAGCATTAAACATTTTTTGGTAATCATGCTAATTTCATACTTCTTTTTATAAATACTTAAATTTTATTAGTGAAAAAATTACAACTACCTCATGTCAGGTTCTGTCTAAGTATTATACCCATATGTATTGATTTTTTAAAACTTATAGTATATAATTTTTACTCAAACTTGAGAAATAAAACATTTTCAAGTTAATTTGTGTGTTAACATTTCAATTTCATAGCTCCTCTGTTAGGCCGCGAAGAGAAGATGGTAACGAGAGAAGGATCAAGAAGGCAGCAACTGTTACAGTAGTCACAATAGACGATGAACCTGAGGAAGATGAGGCGCAAACTAACCTACAAGAGGTAATTGTTTTACAGCTTACTTATAAGTTATCTCCTTTTGAATTTTTAATTGAAAACATTACTTTGAAAAAGCAAGAAAATAAAGCCTTGTAAATGTTAATATTATAATACTTTTTACAGGATGTTACAGCAGTCCTTGGCAAGGATTTATGGCCTGATACATCTGATGATAAAGAATCCGATGATGAAGACATGGACTATTCAGAATCTGCAATCGACAGACTATTGTCTCTTTATACCAGACTATAAATTTATTTTCAGAGGATAAATTATTATTTTTTAAAATGAAATAACTCTGGAATAATAAATTTTTGAAACATGGCAATGTTCTTTTTTTATCCTTCCTACAAGCAAAGGTGTCAGTATAGTAAACCTGTATGTTTTATAGTGCAATTGTGATATTTAAAGGTTTTTAAAGTTCGGGCTAGTGAAATGTCTTTCGGACTAGTAAATATTCTAATCTGGTAGCCCGACCAGGCTAGTGGATTCAAATCCGAATTTCGTACACTGTATCCATAATGATCCATAAGTGATTCTAACATCTGGAACATAATATGTTCTCTTTCCACTAAATCTCTTTTGAAGGTTGGAACGTTTTTTGTCGGCTGGGAATCTTTTGTCTCCATTCCAAAGTATTCAAGAAATTGTTCAGTAACCATGGACTTCCAACAATTGAAATCAGATCATAGTGTGGTTTAAATGATCCCTTCACTTTCCCATTCACATCAGACCGCTGAAAATATGAAAAACAAGATCAACAAGGAAAGGCGGCGTTCAATGAACGCAACCCCCATATGACCCAGCAACAAGAACCAATGGCAAGAAGTTTTGACTTGTAGTGGAAAAGTGTTCCAGGCTGCCTCAGAGTTGCTGGCTACTACAGCTCTTTGAAGCATTTCTGTAAAGAAAAACTTCAAATGACTCAAAGTATAAGTGATATCAACATACCTAATGAAAATATGTATAGCCAATTTTACTTATATTTCTTAAGTTGTTAAAGTGTATTTTTACCAGTTCCTAAGATAACCTGTTAAAATAATTATTTAAATTGAAACCATTTAACATGTAAAGTGTTGTAAAATAATTTCTTTGTTATAACTCATACTGTCCCCTTTATATGCTACGTGCAAATTATTGGCAACATCTTTGCCCAAATGTTAAACATATGCTAAAGCAAAGGTATTGAAACTGTACACATGCAAAATGTATTAAAAGAATACTATTATAACAATCCATCTATGTATATCAAGTTGTACGCAAGCTGGTTTGGAAATCCATTTGTCTCAAAATCAAATTACATGATGCTAATTTCCTGTCTATTTTCAATGGTTACAGTTTTATAATATAGTTATTTTTGAAATATATTACTTCATGTGCTAAAAAAGGGAAGATTTTTCTGATAAAATTGATAAATGATTTGAAATAATTTCTTTATCTCATTTATTTTATCTAACAGCCTATACCTATATATTCTCCTTTAAATTATCTAGCATGTAATTGCAAGTATGTTAATGTGTATTAAACAAATAAGTAGCTTGAAGTTAACTATATCAACATCAGGCGAAACTTATTACAAGCATGTAGCTCCAAGAAATCTTGCTTGACATGCCATAGTTCCACTACAAATGGTTGGAGGTCATCAAACCGCCTCTTTGGAGAAGTAGCTAAAGCCCTTAAAAGTTTTGCCTCTTCCAAGCGAACTCTAGTTAGTTGATCCCCATCAACAACAACTTTAAATTTCTGGACCAGCTCATCTGATCCTTTTTGACAAACCAATAATTACAATAAAATCATGCAGGCTATAGCAAGAAATGCATTATCTACATATACTGAGGGAAAAAATATATAATTATCTACTCTAAAATAGATATTTGAAAAAATTGTATTTGACACAAAATGATTCTTAATAACTATAGGTGATTCGTACCCCAAAATTATATTTTGTTGCTTATTTATCCCTAATGGCCTTAAGTTTTGACTTTAAAGATGATACATTCCAATCTATCAGCCGCATTACTTAGATTGTACTCTGAAGGAGAATAAGTCCACTTATACCCCAAGTTATAGGATATAGTTAAATGCACATAGTAATTATTATGTTAATGGAAAATAGAGCCAAGTGAAGACTTTGAAAACTTGAATACATCTTGAATATCAATTTTAAGGACTGTTTAATGTAATACTTCTTAAATTCATTATCTTTCTATCCATGCAAAATAATTGCCATAATTACCTGTGGTCTTCCTTTGTTGACTTTACTGATGCAAGGTTCTAATGAAAACATCAAAGAAAACATTTTGAAGATTGTAAATCCGTGCTGAACTGGAACAGTAAACAGTAAAACTATCAAAACAACTACTTAAAACAGAAATATTCAATCACTTAATACTTACCAAAGTTCATAACAAATCCTTGTGAATATTATCAATATCCTCTTGCATTTTAAAACTGCACGCGTCCAGATGAGCAAGCATTGAAAATTTGAATTTCAGACAAATCGGTATATTTTATTTCAATTTAGCATAATATGGATAAGAAATCCTGTAGCAGAATTTTAATTTCTATAGTCGAACATATAACATTTTAGTAAATGGCTAAATGTGCCTCGAGATAGATAAGATCACTTTAATTTTTTTCAAAATATTTACTATTTAGACCGTTAACTTTTCATTTTTTATCATAAATTTGAAGGTATGCTGTTTTTAAAGCAATAAGGAAAAAAAACAGCTATTCACTCTGTGAAATACAAATATATCCGTGGTTAATGTGTTTTATGTTATCAAGAAATTTTCATATAATTTTCGTAATAAGTAAACACTGTTCAATTATTATTACACCAAATTGTAGTTTTCAATAGTGTGTAATATTATATGATATTGTGTAATAAGAATTGTTTGTCTATTAAAGTACCTTAATGTAAGTGCTACTGCATGAATATATTTAATTGCTGTGGACCAAAAACTTAAATGGCTACATTTAATTTGAAAGGAAATGTAATTATGATGATAATTAAAGAAATGAAAAAAGAAAGCCTGCAACATTTTCAATTTTGCCGTGTTGGGCTTTCTTTGGGGATTCTTATTTCTCTATTTTAATATGTATGATTTCGCAAACCTGATTTTAGTTAATAAATAAGACGCATTATCAGCATGATGCATGATCTGAAGATTATTTCACAGAATGATTGAATGAAAATCAAAAGCAAGAAATTAAACAAAGAACTGAAAGTTTTGCAGAAAACTCTTGCAACTTGACATACCAAATGCTTTGTTGTAAACCCCTGTCAGAATATCCTCATACCTATCCAGAATATCAACACAATCCTCATGCTTCGACTCATTTTTCATCTGAATAGGTAGCTGAAAAACATCTGACCGTTGGCTCATATGTCTTTGGTATGGATGATAGATGTGTGATGGTACAACAGAACGCATCCATTTGAATGTTGGTAACATTAGGAGGATCCTAGCTATAATTATACAAAGATACATGACAAATCAGAGAAAATTGCATTTTTGGAATAAGTAAAGTAAACATAACTTACTTTTATTACAATGTACATATACCCATGATTAGAACAACAAGCAACAATTTAACATATTGCTTTGATTATACATGACATTCTGACAGGAGATATTTTATTTTACTGTCATTATGGTAGCACAGTTTTTTCTCATTTGATTTACAGCATAGAGATCTTCTTTTAATTAAAGCATAATACATGTACAAATTATATATAACATTAAAAGAATAATACTTACAGTATCATCCAATTCTTATTTTATAACTATGAATGTTGTAAGCCTGTGCCATGTTGAAAGTTTGTCATTTCTACAATTCATAAGGATTGCATATGCTGCAGCTACACGGACAGCCTTACTTTCAACTGGCTCTGTTCCAGCAGTTACCATTATGGTGAAGATATCAAGCAGGAACGGAAGTCTGTTTGTAACAAATAATGCAAGACAAATATAAGCAACAAAATATGATAAACAAGATCAACAAGGAAAGGCGGCGTTCAATGAACGCTACCCCCATATGACCCAGCAACAAGAACCAATGGCAAGGAGCCCAGGCGGACCCCAAACATAAAAAGGACAGGGCAAAGACAGGTTAATCATTAAATGATAAATAATTTGTAACTGATTAGGAATTCAAAGAAAATAATAATAGGCCCACAAAGGGGAAGCGGACAGGAGACCGGGGGGAAGGGGTGGGGGTAATCAAAGAAATAAAAACTAGAGGCAATGAGGTGATACTTACCGTAGACGAGAAAACAACAAGGGACACAAGCAAAAGTGTCACCAAAACAGTATGAAACAACATAGACATACATCTGAGGAACACAGTTGGGCGCCGCCTTGGAACGGTCAGCAGCAAAATAATGACTGCTGGGGAGTTTAAACTGGTTAATGGTGCACCAAACCTCGCTCTTAGCCCCACCATGTTCCTATAAACAAGACAGTGTAAATAAAATGAAACCCCGCCAAGTGAAATTCTAATAGTTGTCATGGTTACAAAAGGTTAAATAAGTAAAACACTAAAATGATCATGTAGAAACATATAAAAGTAAACCCAATGACAAACCTACAATACCTAAAAAATGACTACTTAAAAATTGCTTAACAAATTTTTTTTATCCAAACATTACATATCATGTGACATTCATAACAAAATATGATAAACAAGATCATCAAGGAAAGGCGGCGTTCAATAAACGCAGCCCCACCCGACCCAGAAACAAGAGCCAGTGGCAAGGAGCCCACGAGAACCCCAAACAAAAACAGGAAAGGGCACAAGGCAGAGCACGTGCCTTGTTTATTATTCGGACAAATAAATTTACCTTTCAGATATTTCTCGGACAATTTTTTTCGTTTCCATAATCAACCAGACTATTACACTTCTGTATCTTGATAACACGCTTCCAAGTGCAGCATTCCGAGACACCATTCTGGAGCAGTTCATGTCTATGTCTATCAATATGTGTGCCTGCACAGCCTGTATTAGAGTCTGAAACAATGTTGAATGAAATGATATAAAATAACGTTAAGTTGTCTGGTCCAGTTTAGTAAAGTGACAAAGAAAATTATTGAAATTATCAAACCCTCAGTAAAATATGTGCTTTTGCAACGAATACAGTTATGCAAAACTATGTACTGCACTCCTTTACTGACGCATTTCATGTTGTTACTTAAAGACATTATCAACTATGTCCAATCCACACTCTTAATTGATATATTAACTGCGACGCGGCACTTTCCGGAAGATAATTATCGCCTCCCTTGATATAATTTACATTTCCTTTATTCACATCATTAGAAGTACAATAAACGTCAACAGCTTTATTGACGAGCGTGTTACTAGTATCTAAAGTGCTTCTAGATATAGACGCGGTACGTATTCAAGCTTAATGTAATTGTGCATCTTCATTTCAGCCGGATATTTCTTTTAATAAAACAATAATGAAACTGGACATTTTATATCAAGTCCAAATAAAGTAATTTGCTTCTCGATGATAGATCATTCAAAGTTAGATATTTGCACTGATACTGTTAACTTTTACTGATATATAATTTTAAATGTATTTCATCAATTATGTGTTTGATACCCCTTAAGCCTGTGTTGGGTATATGAGATGTTTTGCACTTTCACATTTTTAATTTTCTCTCATGACCAAACTAAATCAGTCCAAAATTGTCATATAAATATGTTGTTTCATGGCTTCCAAAGGATCTAATTTCTACCAAAAATGTACTACATATTGCCATATTTAAGTAAAGAATTCGCTTCGCTAACTTAACCTTTTTGTCACGAGCCGACGACGAGTATATAGATTTGGTGTTTACCGTCAGGCGTCAGTCACGAAATTGAATGAAGAATAAAACTTAATCTGTTTTAGTGTAGAACTTACTTTATGGTGCCATGTACTACACAGTGGCTCAGAAAAATGTGACTCAGACAGAACTCAAAATTTCAATTTCGTTAAATTAGCATAGAAACATGTTTTAAAATGGACAGTGGCATCGATCAAGTGGTATTTTGTATTATTTCATGCAGTTGTTTAAATGTAAGGATCAGAAATACTTACAGAATCTACGGAAGCTGAAAGGTCCTATATCTAAGAATACATTTAGTTTGCTATGGTACTTGTAGTTGGTGAATTATAATAACCTTTTATAACGTTATGTTCATCGTTTTTTCAAAAAGTCAAAATAAATCCGGATATCAAAACTTGAATACCGCATATCTATAGAGCCATTTTTAAAATTGAAATAAAGAAACATGAAACATCACTCCCAGTACAATGATTACCTTTATATTTTAACGCCATAAACCATTTCCCTTCCTACATGAGGTCCTCGAAATTCGAGCTTTCCTTTTGCTGAATTTGTTTGTTGAAATTAGATGTACGTTTGTTAAAACTCTTAATCTAAAATCGTCAACCTTAACAAAGAAATGTTTCATTTTATTTATATTAATACAGACAATCCATATAAAAGTCATTTTGAATGTTTGACCATCATGAGAGCCAAAAACAAGTTTTAAATCAAGATTACTTTATAATAACGCTTTTATTGTATACCTTTATGCATAACGTTATAATTTGGTGTCAACAACGTCATTCCGAAACACACGTATACAATATCGGCAAAAATTTCATTTTGTCGGGACGTGTATCAAATTTGTCAAATTATATGAAAAATTGATATAAATCAACGTCTGAAAGCACTAAATTGACCAATATACTGAACTTATATTGTTACATAATTGATTTTTCTATACATTTGTACTATGCCTCGTGGCATTCTTTTAAATGACACCGTGGCGTGATTAAAACAAGATACACTTCCAGATCGATTGATGCTTTCATGATTATTTTTAATTAAGTATTGTCATCAGAGAATGGTTTATGTATGATCAAAGCATGTACAAAATATATTTTCCATAGCCCATGTAATTGTATCCTTAAGTAAATAAGCAAAAATCTAGATTATATTTAAGCTTCAATAAAATTCATTCACTCAGATATTAATATAGCTTTCAGCTGCAATGTAGATAACGTTTGTATTTTTATAATAAATATAATGATTTATTGCATGACGTAGATTGTTTCCCATGTGATGATACCTGTTAAGTTTTGTTGTTGTTTTTTTTTACTTTTTCGCTTTATTTAATACCTATATTTTGTTGTGTTGTTTGTTTCCCATAAACGAAGAATATACTCGATTAAATGTATTTGTAATTTGAAAATGTAAAAACATAATAATTTATTATAGAACACAAGATCGATCAGTGATCACATGTGTCGGCTCATGAAAGTCAATTGCATGTTACAGCTACTGTGTAGCAGAACACATAAAAAATATTTTACAGAGCCATACCTCGGTCAAAAAATCATTCAAGCGGAAAAATCGTGTAATATACCCCAAGTACTTAAGCAACTAATTAATTCTGTAAAGTGAGTATTCCTGTAAAAATTTGGATGAAATTGCACCAGTATTTTCTACAAGCTTCTGTGTAGCATGCAACACTGAAAACACCCTTTTTATTCAAGGACTATACCTCGGCAGAAAGTCATTCGAGCGGAAAACTTGTGAAGTATGCGCAAGCATTTGTGTTCAAAATCAATCATGTAAAGTTTCATTGAAATTGTATAAGTGGTTTAAAAGGAGTAGTTTAAAACAAACTTTAAAAATAAAAAAAATGAAACGGCCATAACACTAAAAAAATTCACTGAACCATAAAAAGCCAATAATATGCATAACAAGACTTAGTGTAGAGTTTTGATGAAATTGCACCAGTATTTTCTGAGAATTAGTCTGGAAAGCTTCTATATAGCTAGCAATACACAAATAGACTTGGCACTGATCATTGTAAAGTTTAGTTGAAATTTCACCATAACTTTTGAGTAGTTCGGACACGTTTTGTGACGGACGGAGAGACGGACGGACAGACATACTACGGGGAAGTAATCTATATATGGATATTGCCACGTTAAATATAAATCGTCTTGACTTCACCATTCCAATGTGCGTCCACTGGCTTTATTGTTTTATCTTAAAAAGACAAACTAACACTCCTTGTCGTTAAGCTTAAGCCGGTGCCACGAGCCGAAGCAAGTAGCTTACAAATATCACTAATGGCCAGGAATCAAGCCGAGAAATTGTGTCTTCTTTATGGATGCTGCTTTCCTCTGTTTACATAAAATAGAGAAAAAAAATGAATCCCTAAAGAACGCACAAAACAAAATTAAAAATGTTGCAGGCTGGTTTGAAGATGCTAATATTCTAAATTAGACGTTGAATGGTTTATGTGAATTTACAGCTATCTTACAAATATGTTAAATTACAAATTTTGCAAAGGCTTGTTCACCTATTCTTTATAAGTTCAGGTAATAGGGCTAAATGTATGTATCTATTGGCTACTCTCGAGAGTCCTGGTAGTTAAAAGTATGGTACCACGGAATTAAACTGTCTTATTACATTTTATTACATTTTATTGGGGTTAATGTCTTGATCAAGGTTATTATAATCTATTTCGTGACTTTTTGATCCCGATTCGCGTTTCCACTTACTTGATTATAACTGCTCAAAAACCGTTTTCAAAGTGTCAAATTTTATCTGAATATATTTAAAATAACAGTAAATGCATGCTTTTCATGTAAGAGAACTTCTCTTCATATATGAAAAATTGCAATGATATAGTTTTTGATAATAACATCCTGACTGTACTGATTTCTCTTTTTTATTCTTCTGTAAAATTTAGTCTTCAGGGTTTATTCGCCTGACGTCACATTAATTCTAGTATGATTTCAGTTTAGCAGCGAGGTGCTAGCGGTTTAATGACAAAATTAATTGAATGCAAATAAAATCCGAGGCAAATAGATCAATTTGAATTCTATGCATTAAGACCATCAACACATTTAAAAAGTCATATTGACGCCGAATACATTTTTTTTATTTCACATTAAAGCTCTGAGGTCAAAGTTTTTCCGAGAAAGGGTTACATGTTTTCCTCAAAGGAATACTAGTACTTTAAAAAAAAAATATAGATATCTTGTCTTATAAGCATGCATGCCGGGACTTAGATATTTGGTATGCAACATTCTCCAGTAGACCTCTACCAAGTTTGGCCAAGTTCGTAATCTGCCCCATCCCGCAGGTATTTTTAAGTTTTAAAAATCTTCTCTGAACATACAGATGCTAGGGCTTTGACATTATTTTGACAAAACTTGGTCTAGTTAACAGCCAACAGATTGTACAAATCATCATCAGGGGTCAAAATTGACCTGCCTTTGGAACGTGTTTTTGCATAAGTAATATAGAAAAAAAAATACTGAACAGTTGAACAGTTTATTGAAAATGCTGGCCCTCTTAGAGGCATCAGTCACATATACAATAATATATATAGAATGTGAAATATCATAAAAAGAGTTATATAAAAAATATACTAATGTACTAGATGCCAAATATAAGTCAAAAACGAAAGTGTTACATTAATAAGCTTACCTCTCAGTTACTTAAATGCAGATATAATTTTTTTTACAGAATACAGCAAATTTAAACAATATACTCCTATCTGTGCTATTCATTAACATAGAAAACTTGATTGAATTGACATTAGTTCTATACTCTCTAGTAACTTTTTTCTATCAGTATTAAAGAATTGACAATTGAATAAGTAATGATATTCATCTTAAAGTGAGCTTGTATTGCTTAAGTTACACACTTTTAGTTATCTTGGTATATTACAATTTATGGCAATTAGGCAATTTATGATTCATACATTTAAAGCACAATAGTACTAAAGCTAAATGAGATGGTAAAATATCTAAAAACTTTTCAAATCTGAATTCACTTTTGTACATTCAATAATTCAGACATTTACTGGATTCTGACATTTAACTATGCCAATTTTGAATGAACTGATCTTTCAGTCTTTTTTAACAATTGTCTTACTTTAACAATGTTCATTGACCACTAACTGCAAAATTTGTTGTATGTTATTGTAGGACCTAGCAGTAGTATTTTTATTTTAAATAGGATCACACGTTTCTGAAAAAAAAAATAATTTGAATAATTCCTTGTTGTTGGGCTAATTGAAAATTAAACTGATACGTATTGTATTTGTCTTTTAATAGTGAATAAAATATTTGACAAAATCCATAACGGCAAATGAAGCTTATTGCGCGCTGTACAAATATAGCTGCATTTTTTCCAAAGATTATTTTGAAAGAAATTCATATTTCTTATCTTATAATTTAATTTCATGTTACACGGTTGATACGTGCAAAATAAATTTGATTAAGCAAAACACTACGGATTGTTCGGAAGTCGGTGCATTGACAGTCGTCGTGTTCACAAAAGGAGAATAATGTCTATGTACATTTCCTTGTACTCGCATGGAAATAATGGAAATACACTTTTCCTTTAGAGAATACGTCAATTTCCTCATTGTTACATTCCACCAATCAATGTACCGTATGACAGATGAAACATGGATTCTCTTTTAAAGAATGATTTTGTATTAGCCTTCATTAACACAAATAACCTCCATGACATTTTCTATTTATTCCGGTTAGTTTATTTATCCCCATTAATGAAGAACATATAATGAAGCAGTGTATCGTTTAATGGCAACCGATATGAAAAAAATGCACGTTTTTTTTCATTAGATATGTTTTACATATACTGTCACATGAAGACGGAAGTTACATAACATGTATGTAATAATAATGCTTTAAGCGTTTGTATGTATGTGTATATAAGCTTGATCTGATAAGTAGGAGCCATTTTAAAGTGTTATTGTAAGTTTAACAATATTTTAAGAATCCAGAGAATGTGGTAGTGTACTGAACGCATCCAATAAGGTTAGCATGGTCTTTACTTTATAGATTTTTGATTTTTTTTTCTGTATAGGTCCCGTGTAGTTTATCAAGTCCCATAATCTAAAAGTAACTAATTGCGTGCCTGTTGGATCAAAAATGCGCCGGTGCCTGATCGGTGCACAAGGTCCGTCTTATTTATATGTTCAGTAAATGTCTTTATATCGTGTCCACTGTTTCGCCTCATAAATATTACTCTTGTAACGCTTACAGTAAGCACATCCTACCACATATATGGATTTACGCGTGACTTGGTTGTGTACTTTGAATGAGGCCCAGTTCATCCCCAATAAACTTGTCTCTTTAAATACCATATAGACGATTTGCACTCTTTCAGAATAACATAGACTGCAGAAATTCGGCTGTTAAAAGAACTGTATAGTATGTTTTTTTATAAACTAGACTGTTGATTATTATTTCTTCTGGATGCAATTACTGAAAGATTTGAAAATATTTCTTGCATTTTATTTAAAGTATGCAATTTTGGTAGCTGTGTGTACAATTTGTCCTTTGTTTTGAATTGCTCCAGATAATATCTGTATGAAGAGAGCTCTAATTTTTTTTATATTTGTAGTATATTGCAGTAACATGTTGTCAATCTTAGTTTCTATACATTTATTTGTTAAAATACATTTTGATATAAAAGTAATTATAACCTCGTTACCATTAATGATTTGTGATGTTTTCTTTGTGATATTTGTAGATTCGTTGACAAATATTGGTTTTGCACGCACTGCAAATCCTTAGTTATTATTTTTTTGTCGAAGACACTTTGTGTCATTACAGATGTTTATCTGTTAGTTTATTGTAAAGGTCAGTACAAAAAAACTACTTCATTTTGAATCGACGTCATGACGACAAGTAAATCAAGCTACCATGTAGAAATACCACAATAAAGTTGCATATTTAGGTTTTAGGGTAACGCCTTTCCTAAGCTCATTGAAGATTATTAAAACTGAACGTCATGTGTCAAAAGGTCCTTCATCCTTTGTGGATATACATGGTTTGGTACATTGATTCAATATACGTGCCGCCGCATATCGTAACTCTGTTTATTAAAAACTTTCACCGTGTACATCCAGTAACGCTGGAATAAAAAAATAATGCAGGAATTGTACAAAATAATGCAGAATCATGCAATTCTGTCTACGAAAAGTAAATAAACAAATATTTTTCATTGTACATCAAATTGAAAGAAAAGAATCAGCGCATGCGGCTGCTGACAAATTATGTATTAAACGTCATCAAAAATATTTCCATGAAATGTATATTGTTAAGATCTTTCGTGAGAATGGCGAATTAATGGCAATTTTGGTACTTCTTAGATACATTGTATATTTAAATACAAAAACGTATTTATAACATTATGACTTTTGATATTCTGTGTACCAGAGAAACGTATTTATTACATTATGATTTTTGATATTTGGTGTATCTGACACATTTGCCAACTCGTGTCTTATTACACTGAAAATAGTAGATAAAATATGACTAAGACCAGTTTTACGAAGTAACGCCCATTTCGTGAATGATGCATCGAAGCAACTATGATTACCTTATAAAACTAGTAGTTTTTTCATGCTTCAGTGTAGTGTTATACGATACTAGTAGTTTGGCAAATGTCTAAGGTACACATATTATGTACAATATAAAGATTCAAATGCGTTATTGTACTTATTGATTTTAACGAAACACAAAAGTCGCCTTCAGAACGGTAGTCAGGTCGTCATTTTCACGAATGATCTACAAAAAAGTAAACATATTCCTAGGAAAAAATTAATGCTGGTTAAAGTATAATGTCCACGCAGGCGTATGTGCTGATTGATTTGTTTTAACTAAATTAAGATTAACTATTTTGGCCGGTTTACTCACCATGTTACTCTTTTTTGCAATAGGGTTGCATAGATTCGGCCTTACTTTTATGTTATTTGCACATTCCTGCTTTACTGGATATACACGATGACTTTGATACAGGGCTTCCACATCCTAACAGAAAAATATTTTTCCTGTTGAAAGTGGTTGTTTGATCTACTCTAACAAGAATGTTACATATTTTCTATGTATCACATGATACAATTAAATAGATATGTACCTACAAGGCTTAATTTACCAATCAAAATATTTAAAGGACTTACTATTCAAATAAATTTGTTACACAAATGTTACACATGTTTCACCGGAAGTGTTTTTGTTTGTTTGTTTTTTTGTTTTTTTTTATTTGGAAGTGATAACTCGAAACCAACGTACAAATACAAAATTACACTTTTGCTAATGAAACCATAAAGAAATGTTACCAGCTGTGTTTCTAATCAAATTGACAGAAAAGTAGGGATTAAATAATCTAATAAATAAAATGTTTTTAATTTGTTGAATGGTGGCAAGTTCCATTCCCTTTCTTACCGAAACATGTTAACGTTAGTTCTGTTTGAGAAAATAGCATTTCTAAACGATGTACTTGTAATTAACAAACTCTAAACCGTTCTTTAAACCGACTCATAGGCGTATTACTATTGGGCGAATCAAGAAATAATAATTATTCTGAAACTTTATCAGTGTAGTTCAGTCTATTATATTGAAATGTAATTAATATGAGTGGCAGGTGTTGCTAGCTATGGAACTATTAAATACTTTATAAAACCATGTTTACAAACAATGAGATATCTCTTGAAGATATTTCATATCATGTTTTAACTGCATACCGTTCCGTTTTCTGATTAGACCGCCTCTATTAGGCTTCAATACTTTCTTGTAGTTTCTGTTTTATATCTCACCATTTACAGACACAATTCTGCCTTGTGTATTGATGGTTGGTCTTCATTTTTATCACTCAGATAGATACTATCAGAAGGTATTGAAAATGGTTAAATTGGAGAGAATGATTCTCATTTCTGTACATAAAAGTACAACATCTATATAACGGAGGGCAGCTTTTATGATGTCAGTGTCCTGATAATGTCATGATTAATTTGCTTTGGTTGTTCATGTGACGTAGTCGCTCTGCGTCATGAAAATTAAAAAGGCAAATTATTTCTTGCAGTTTGACTAGAATACAACGTTACTTTCATATATATATATTTATATTGTCAAATCAGGACAACACATTAACAAATTCATGTTCAACATTTAAAAAAAAACGATTTTAGGTCCTAAATTGCTTAAATGTTTTACTGGGTGTACTCTAAGTGATTTTATTTTATATTTTGGGCATAACAACTGCCAATGAAAGTACAATATAAGTACAATTGAAGAAATAGATTAAATAAGAATCATTTACAGGGCAGACATGACGTTTGTATTTTAAGTGTATCTATAAATAGAAGTCGGTATGTGTCTTAGCTTAATGTAATATCGCAGTTTCCGTTTAGCCGTATGATCAATTGATACAATAATTATAAGACTGGACGTTTTATGTCAAGACCGAATGTCTATATTGTTTCTCATTGTTACTTAATATATATTTTGAGATATCACGAAAGAAGAAATGACTTTATTACTATTTAAATATTACAGTTAATTTTTTGCACTGTTTAACCCATCTATATTTCACATATAATAATTCAAGAATTTTTATTATCATAAATGAAAGTACAAATTTCTTCTCTTTTTTTTAATAATAAGCAAATCTTGCCTCAATGAACTGGTCCCGCTTGCCCCTTTAAGTTCATTGTAGGTATCTTTACCAATACTTTCATAAAATTTAATGATCGTCTGTATTTCCAGACGTTAAGCGACCGACATTTTCACTGACGATCACACAGAAATGCTTTAATGACCGTTACAATAGGGCAAATAAAGTCATATTTTCTAGTTATGTCAGAAATACGTACACACCTCTTTTGTTTATATGTAGTGTTTAAAGGATACTGTGATGCACTAACCAAATTTTTTGTCGTGCGCCGGTATATCGCTACCAAGGTAACTGTATGACGATTTGTCTTTACGGCACGCCAGTTACACGGCTTTTTCTTTTGTTTTCTTACTTGAGACATATTTCCCCTTCAAGTGATATATAATTAATGTTTTTTTATCAATTAATCTAACGACAATAACTGCAGTGCACGAAATTTTGGACAACCCTCGTAGAACGTCAACAATGATTTTATTGCATAATAACACACACTTTTTGTTCTTCTATGTTTAATAGGAAACAATGCGGGTCGTTTTAGAATATCGTATTATCTATCATTCCCTTTTTTCTGGTTACCATTGTTTTAGTTTACTCTGTCTGACATTTCTACAATAAAAAACTGCGGATTATTAAAATTCAATTGCAATTCTTCAAGTTACTCTATCTATTAACTTTATATCTGCAGACAGTAAAATAATCAGACAAGTTTCAAAATAAAAAGAAAACCCAAGACAATTTGTCTTATTTTTTCTGTATAGGTATTGTTCTACCTCTTCAACGAATAGAGCAAATAAAATTGATTTAAACAAAGGTGTATTACAGTGCCAAACAAATATATATACATGTATATCGATAGTTTATCACCGTATCCAAGATTGAAACATTTAAACCATAGAGCGTTTCGATAAATTGAATGGATTTGTTTTAATATCTATAAAAGACAATAAAAGCGCGAAACTGGGGATATTATAATCGTCACCATGGAGTGTAAAAACAAAAATCGCATCTATGGTACTTAAACATGTATTGTGTTAGATTGTTGTTATCATTTCGTCAATTTTTACCTTTTTGGTCAATATCTTAGTAAACAATTTTAAAAAATGCTTATAAAATTAATATCCCTGTAATTATTAGCTGGGTGATAAAATATCCCGTTTTATGTCAATTCTGTTTGCGGAATGTCTCAATATAATATGCATACAATATATTTCCGGAAGAAAGTGGCGCCTTATTTTGCTAATGATTTTAATTGCCGAAATGTAATTGGCATATTGAAGTTTTCAAAAGTTAATGAATAAAACGTTTAACCGCTATAGTATTTAATAAACAAAGAGACAATACAAATATTCTTTACGCACGCACCTTTTCTATCGGCGTCTAAATGAATAACTGGGTCATTTCAGCCAAACAATATCGACAGGTCTTCCGTCAATATATATGGCGCCGTATGCAAACCAAACTCGCTTGCCCTTGTCACATGCAGGTCGTAGTCATAGTAACAACTTGTGCCTCTGAAATAAACATTTTAATATATTTAATATTTTAAGCAGGAACCTTGCTTCCCTTATACACTTGCATAGGATACGGTTACAATGTTTATAAGAACCAAATCCTTAAACTAAGTTTGTATGTGCATGTTCGATAGTCATGTCGTTGTTAGACAAGAAATATTACCTTTAATATCACCAGATTAACCTGTCCGTGCTCTGTCTTGTGCCCTGTCCTGTTTTTGTTTGGCGTCCGACTGGGCTCCTTGCCACTGGTTCTTGTTGCTGGGTCGTATGGGGGTTGCGTTCATTGAACGCCGCCTTTCCTTGTTAATCTTGTTTATCATATTTTCGATTAATTTGTTAAACGACCAATACAAGACCTTTGAGCTATATAATTGGACACAAGATTCTGTAGTTCATTCATAAAAGTTATGGCACGATTACAAATTGCTTGCTAAAGCCATACAATAGAGAAAATAAGAATCCCCAAAGAAAAAAGAAAATGTTGCAAGCTCGGTTTGATTGAGCCTGTTCATGGACGGTACTGTCAAGTGCAAACTGCCGTCCACGCCCCCTAGCAGCGGCAAAATTCAATATTTAATATGAACTGGTACAATTTAGAATTTTCAAACATCCGCAGATGAAAAAAGTTCATAAAGTTTAAACCATATCTTGCTGAATTCACACTCGAACTTTCATTCTGTTACACCAATATTGTCACGACACAAAAGGACAATGTTGATTCAAACTCGACCATTTCATGTCAGTCATATACAGCATTTAACATACAGTAAATAGATGACACCACAATCTTATACAGCTAGTTATTCTAGAGAATAGCAAAACGTATATACAAGAAATATGACCGTAGTTATGAACTCGTTTATCATTTCCTTATATGAGCAGTATTTCATATTATTTCTGACTCGTGGTATTCATTCTAATGACAAGATAGCGTGAGTTAGAACCGGTACACATTGTCGACAAGATTAGTTTGAATTCGTTATTATTTTAATCCGAATACTTGTATCAGAGGATGTAATTCTTCTGATCAACGTTTGTACAAAACATATACAAAATAACATTACTCAATCGCATTTAACTTTGATTCATTTATTAACCTTATTAGTCCTATAAAAAGCACCTGACACGTTCAATAACACGATGGCCTGCCAATATCTATATTACTATTTCGGCCCCGGGCCGAAGTTATTTGATTGGCTAATAAAGCAGGGCCAAAAAATGATATAGATTTCTGCAAGAAACTGGGGAATGGCAGCCATTTTGTTTTAACTCGGTCTATGTGTAGACGCCGACAGGTTGCATAAATAAAACAAAATATTCTCAGTTTCTAAACATTCACGTCATGATTTAGTAGTGTTTAACCGATTGTGTTATAAATTTACAACGTGTAGATTTCACGAAAACACAAACAAACATTAACATTGTGTCGAGGAAGAGAAAGTTTTCTGATGTTGGGAGCTCGCAGGAATCACAGTTGACAGTCTGACATTTTGTTGTACAATATAAGTTACAAAATGCAGGTTTTCCAAACAAACTGATTAAATGTAGTTTTTTTTGACAGTTGTTCTTTGTTATTATTAAGATATGTTAGAATTAAAATAAGAAAAAATATCCGAGGATTAAATGTGAAATACTATAAGTAGAAATCTACATGTAGTTATTTAATAAAATTGTCAATAAATAAGTGATTTGATATCGGCCCAGTTATTTGTCCTCGGGTCAGTAGTATTGGCCCTCGGCCTGGGCCAATATGACTGCCCTCAGACAAATAACAGGGCCAATATCAAATCTAGTTTTTAATTCACATATACATGTAGTAAAACACTGTGGTATTAAACTTTAGAAAAATATCCTTATGATATGTAATAAATACATTGTGATGTTGTTACTGTTTCTTTTTAATGCTAGATGATGTTGTTACTACGAGAGCATATGGTTAAATGTTGTTACTATGAGAGCACATGGTTCAATCTTGTTAATACGAGAGCACATGGTTTAACGCTGTTACTGCGAGAGCACATGGTTTTAAATTTGAAACGTGTATGTGGTATTGAAAGAAGGCTGTTACTATGTTTCTTTTTTTTCTAAACTTGATTATAATGTCGACTGCTTGCCATTTTCTTACATCATATTACAAGAATACATTAGAAAATGTATTGTCATACTGCTGTTTCGTTTGAACGGCTCTCCTTTATCTTTTGGCGGCTTACATTAAGAGCTAACAGACAGATTTGTATCGCCCTTTTAGGTACCCGTTTAAAGAAATAAAAACAGTGCAAAGCGTATTTGTTACACTTGTTATTATTATTATTATTATTATTATTATGGTTTGGTTTTACTTCACACCAACGCAGTTATGTCTTATTGTAATTTACAAGCAAGACCTTCGTAATATTTTTTCAGGATCAGATGTTCCGCAAACTAGCTGAATAGCTCCTCACATGAAAACTTCGAGTTCCCTTGCAGTGGAGAGTGGCAAGTGGTTAATCACTCCGTCGTGGACGCCCCTAGCCATGAAGTAAATGTTTTATTTTACTTTTGGATTAATGCATTTGGTACAATTCATTCAGATTAAAAACTATATTATGTATATAGATTATACCCAGATTTAATATAAGATTTAAAAGGCATTTGTTTCTACGAGTTTTACATACCAAAACATCAACCGTATGATATGAAGAAAGACAGAATAAAATATTTGCTTAAATATTTTGCTTCTCTTAGAGTTTAATTAGCTTTGTTTTTATGTAACAAACATGCATAGCTGCCGAATTAATAATATTTGCATGATTTTGGAAATTTACTTGTACAGTACATTAACCTTTTGTACAGATAAATTAAGTTTCAATTTCGAACGAAATTAATGTTAATAGATGTTGTTAAATGATAATTTCAAAAGATATCATGAGAACTTTTTCTAAATGGTCATACAATTAATAAACTAGAATTATTTCAACGCGTCGTTCAAGTAACTTGCTTTATTTCCATTATTGCATTCATTATAGATAATAGAGGCGAGTAATAATCCTCACTGACGCCGATTACATTTGGTTTATCAATCAAATTCATACATTACAGATGTCTGGACTTATAAATAGATTATATGAAACAAATGTAGAAGCATTGTATATTCTTCTGCATATTCAAAAGCATTTCATATTGAGTAAACGTATAACAGATAAACGTGTGCTAAAAATGTACGAAAAATTATTTAAAAAATACATTTTTCATATTTGATAGCTGTTGTTTGTATGACATCTTGGTCTATAACTTTTATCAAAAGAATATACGCGTTTGCTTAAAAAGAGAAAATGGTCAGTTCTGATTTTCAATTTGGAATATTTTTACATGTAGAAAACAAGACTGCTGGCTATACTATACTCAAAATTCCTTTTATTATGTTTTTTGTTCTCATTCACATTACCTTTTTTCATAGTTTTGTCTTTTTCTTAATCGTAATTGATATATTAAAGGTACTCCACTGAGGTACGGCCGAATGTCACAAAAAAAAGTAAAATTTCACGAACCGATATTTTTTTGTTACCTGCGTGTTAGGGACATTCAAACATAATCAGTGATACATTGATATGTGTTCTTTGGATTGGCAAATCGTTTGAAATACATATTTTCTCCAATTTTGTGGGAAAAGCGTTTAAACACCTTTCAGTTTGCAAATCTGAATAAAAACAACGGTCACGTGATGATTCTCCGGATGACTAAAAAGCGAAACGGAGAATTTTTTGTGTATCGGCAGCAACGAAAGTGCGAAAGTGGAATATACCAACAATCCATAAATTTAAAAGCAAATTATGGGTTTGTTTGTTAAATTTCTTGTTGTTCACATATGTTCTTGTGAGAAAAATCTTTCAAAAGCAATTTCAATATATTTAGAGCATTACATTATTGTAATCATGTTTGTTTTTCTCCATTACAATGATGAATTTAGCTAAACGTACGGAGTTGGAAACTGACATACACAAATTTTACAAATATTCTATGTTAATTTGAGAGCTTTCGTGTAATAATTAAATATTATGTATTAACTTTGTAATGGTTAAAATATCATGATATCTAGGCTAAGAAAATTTACTTTGTCAATCAGTGTAATGGGTCCTATTTCAAAGGTCACTTTGGTTTATCTGACACCCGTTCAGGAAAAAAAAAACTTCGTAATACCTTTTATACAGCGAACAAGAACTTGAGTATTGTAAGCATAAAAAATCACACGCACACACAGAATGTTATTCCAGAGATTTCTTTTTAACTCTGATCAAAGTACTGAAAGCACTGGCTAAATAGAGAATGAATCCGGCCTCATTATAGGACATTTAGGCTTCAACTTTATTAGTTTATATTTCTTATGTATGTCTAGTGCATATAATTAAAATTCTATAAGAAAAAATCGATCTCCTTTGCTAGATAGATCTGAAATTTAATATTTATCATTTTACATAAATACTTGCATATTTATCCGCATTGGATGTAAACTTTGTTGATGAGAAGATTACTACGTTTTGATCTAGACATTCAAAACTATAGGTAATTGATACCTGTTCCATGCACATGGTAAACATTATCAAGAAGGTCGGAAAAGAGTTACAATCTGGCTCTATTAATATTATCATTATCATTATTGATTTAGCAGATATCCTGATAAATTTCTTTTTCATTGGAAGGCCTCCATACTAGTAATGGGTCAATTGAGTTGTGCTTTAATGTTACCAATATATTGAAGCTTCCCGGTGGAAAAGAAATTGAGAGCGTTATAAGAGTAAAAAAGGAAAACTGGAATAAAAACAAACAAGGCGACGGCAACGTTCACAGGACGCAGCCCCCGACACAGTCAAGCTTCCACAGCAGGGTTATTGCCGTGACTAGTGAAATAAACTTAAAACTGATTATATAGTTGTTGTTTTTTAAACCCTAACTTTCTTTCAAATTAAACGAAACAAACAAAATCATGATACTTGCAAGACAAATGTGAAGGGCAGGTAAGTAAAAGTAGCTTTACGAATTCAGTAAGATATTATTAACCTCACCTCATACAACAACCATTGCTTAAACTATGTTTTATAATACTTCCAACTCCTAGACGGTATACAAACTTGGGAAAGGGCAATGTATATCTTAACCATTGTTTTTACTCCTTATAGCCTGTTTATCATGGCATACTCATTGTTAATAGTTTTGTTAATATTTTGATAAAAAAAGGTCAGGTTCATTTCCCGACTATTTTGAAAACACGAGTGACTGGTTTCAAAAACTGCAATGGCTAAATATTGATCAGGTGCATTTCATTGCATAAATAAGTTAGGACGAGAACCCTGCTTTTCTTGCTTTATAGCACTAATCCCTTTACTTTTGTCTCTTCTTTCTTCCTGTTTTTCATTTTTTTGTTTAGTCTTTTTATTTACCACTTGAAAGCCTGAAATTAATTTTTTCATTGATAATTTAGCTGTGGTCCTGTGTTGCTTGGTCGTGTTGGTGTTGCATTCATTGAATGTTACCATTCCTTTTTGTATTTCTGATCGAAGGAAATACAAAGCTAACATTCAATCTCTGACACAGCGGTTTCACGACAAACCTAACAACAAGCAGTTCTTAAAACAGCTGAAAACAAGCGATTTAAAAGATAGAAATATTTTCATTTTGTTATAAGTATCCAACAAATTACAACGCATTCAAAGTTTAAAAGTAGCTTTGGGTTATAGAATTGTCAATGAATGCACATTCACAAATTACGTGGATGAATATCATTTTAATCATTGAAAATGCTATTTTAAGCGATGTCGAAAGCGTATCTCACAAATAAATCGGACTGTCGAGTAGTGGAATATATACATGTCGGACTGTTTTGGCGAGAATATTTTTGTTAAATGATTTACATCAATGTTAAGCAACAGGTTTATCTTGAACAAAAAACTTCGAAATTAATAAGGATTACAAACCCGAAATGCAATGGAAAATCAAAATTTAGTATTACTTGATTTTATCCAGGCAGTGTTCGTATATCTTCTCCGTGGTGCAAGGGTAACGCGCTCGTTTAGTGTGTCTCGGGTTCAAATTTAATTCAAAGCAATTATTTTTTATAAAGTTTCTTTGTTAAGGAAATAGCCACGATATGCAAGGATAAAGTGTGGCTGTCATAAAAATGAACATAATTAAATGATTTTTTGATGCAACTCTAGTCATGCAAATTTCCATATGTATCAAACTCTGATACCAAGCAAGAAGAATTATAGTACGTAAAAATAAACTTATACAGGAAAATAATACAGTTATACAGTGCGATTTAGATTGCAAAGATCAATTAATCTTCCTAAGTATTTCGGTTATAGTGATTATACCATAATCCAACGTTAAAGGTCTCCTAAAAAATGTTCTTTGGAATTAAATACTAAGTGTAAGCACTAGAACATAAACCACCAGATTGCTTGCAAAATCTTTATCGGCAGGATAAATTGGTTCACAAAACATAATTTTTCACAGTCATGATCAAATGATCAGACTGTCATTTTCTTCCTGTTACTGAAAGATACGAACAGACTGTGATTTTCTTCCTGTTACCGAAAAATACACACTAGGAAGATTTCAAGTAGAAGAGACGTCACTGACAGAATATTTGAATAGAAAAGAATTTGCTAAAGCCAATTTATGAAAGAGAAATCGGGGATGCTACTTATTAAATTATTTGCCCATAAAAGAGGGTTTATATTACTCGTTTAGATTATTTTCAAAAACAAAAGTCTCAAAAAGCAAAGGTTAGCTGATATTAAGATGTAAACCGCGACATATAAAATTAATTTACCTGTGAAACTGGAGTGAAAATGTGTTAGTTTATCCGGTTTTTTCTTCAGTGCCTTCAGCACTTTGATCTTATATGTAGTACAAGTAAACTATATCGTTTTCACCGAAAAATCATTAAATTCTAAACAAGTTTCTAATAGAATCATAAACATTTATTGTATCATAGTTTGAAAACATTTCTGTTGAAAACGTGTCAGAGTTAAATCAAATTCATATACATGGACAGTGCGTAACTGGAGTGCAGGTAATAGTTTCCAACACTCCAGAGCATGCCCATTGATGTACTCATTCTTTTTTTTTTGGGGGGGGGGTGCTTTCTTTTTTTCGGGGGGGGGGGGGGTGTGCTTTTAGTGGAATAACGATAGAAATGCCACATTCAGAAGCTGGTTCATAGGTTTTTTTCTGGGGTTTCATATTGTTACAACAGGGAACGTGCATTTAATTTTGCCTATGGTATGAATATGATGTAATTGTGTGTGGAACGTGTATGTACGATCCTATCAAGATAGCCTACGAAACGTCACTCATTACATACACAGATGCCCGTTTGTGCCAGAAACAATTTTGCAAAGGGGGCACCTGAGTTCTTACTCCACCAGTAAAACTGAAGAGTCGCCAACATGACCTACAAAGTTGTGTGTGACGTAACCCCCACTCCATCCCAAAAACAAACAATCAAATCAAATGAGACATGTCATTAACTGCATTTGATTTAAATACGTTATAGATAGCGTTAAATACATTTATTAGTGTGATTACACTGTGCTCGTTATAGTATAAATATCACCGATGCATTATGTTTGCCTTAGAATATTGAAATTGAAACTGAAATGTCAATGAAAATAATTGTACATGTATAAAATATCTTTCCGTTTTGTCTAGAAAATGTCCGCTTCGCTGGCGTTTGATTTCTCAAGACAACGAAATTGCTACCTTGATTATCTTTTATACAGTTTTTCTTCGTTATACTCAAGTTATATAAACATGATAGGTTAGAGTGTTGAGAAAAAATCAATAAACTTTTTTATCCCCGTTTACTCTGTTGTTCCAAAAATGTCCGTTGCGTATTTTAGTCATACCCGATGAATTGTGGGAACTTCTGTACATGTCTGGGAAAACCAACTTTCATTTTTGCATCAAAAGCTAATGTGAAAATGCATTTTCTAGCATAATTGTTGTTAGAGGGTTGGTTAAAGTGTAAGTTATTGTTATTTTAGTTATAATATTGTGATTTGTGAGGAAATTTGTAAACATTTTTTTTGGACACCAAATTACCTGTCAGACCTCAGTGTAGCCCCTTTAACTGTCAATCGGGTCTATCCGGGAAGCAATTCCTTGAAATGGTATGGAATATCTTACATTTGTTTTAGTGACAGGCGTAGTTATTGTACTATAAATGCCACAAGATAAAGCCGTTTGTATCAATATAAGCATAATTCAATAGCGGGTCTTCCTTTCAAACGGATATAGCATTAATAAAGCAATAATATGACTAGACGTTTTATATCTGGTCGAAATGCATTAATCCGGTTAAGCGTGTATGACCACTTAAGAATAACATTTGAGACAAGTTAAGAACTACAAAATTACTCTCAAGTGCAAGAATAGAACACTTAAAACAATTTATAACATTTTCAGTTTGTTGTTATACAAAACGATTTACTTTTTTTTACAATACTTTAATAAATGCAATGTTAAAGCCTACAAAATTCATATGATCATTGGAATTAAAAATATTTGGAACCCCATTCTAAGCTCAATGGTCGTCTAAAACTTTCGTTTGTGAGTAGAACTCAATTTCAATTAACAATGGGTACAATAAGTCATTGCAACATTACCATTAAAGAAGTGCTACTTTCATGGCTTGGATTAACATGAAATATATTATTTCTGGTACATGTAAAGCGAAAAAATATATATAGATTTTCCTGAAAAGTTCGATTCCTCATCTTAATACCTTTATATATATTTATTGCTTGAACAACTGCATCTTATATACAAGCGAACTCTCTTTTCTGATACTTTTAAAAATAATAATCTGAGCTCCAGAAAACTGAACACACAGTGGCTATGGAAAAATGACAATGATATCACCGCTGGTATTGTTTCCGACTGTACGAATGCGTTATATTTGAAGACGAAAACGGATGTCAAAACGATACAAAAGCATCAATGTTTGTTGAATTATTTTAAGCAAATGGGGATGTATAAATAATGTTAGGAAGTCAGTCATAAAACGAAACTATATTTTCGTTATAAAAAGCAATCCGCCATTTAGGGTAAGGAGTTTAGTGCAATATAAAATTAATCAAAGTCTAAAATACTACAAAATGCCCATTGGAATTTAAACCTTATAATAAAGAGTTTTTTTAGAAAAATAACAGTAAAAACGACGAGTGATGAGTAGAAGAAGAAATCAAATCAGATAAATACATTGCTCCAACTTCAATATGACTTTTGTTGACCTTTATTGTGTGTCACAAAGTGAAAGTACGTTTGTAAAATCTTGCATTATATTTTCACGCCGAACCTCATTTTTACTCTATATTCATTGATGTGAGATTGCATCATCTTTTGTTCAATTTAGAGTTTTCGGGTGAAATTATTATTTAGAGTATTTTTATGGTTTGCATAAATTTCCATGTCTCAATTTAAACATCTTGCCGTTTATTTCACAAAAATCCTTTCAGTAATAAGAAAGTTACATTTTTGTTTTATGAACCAGATATATGTATTATGTCTGTATTTGAAGGACGGGCCTTTATTTTACATAACTATTTTTCCCGCCGTCCCAGCTTTATTTCGGGCAAATCGATTTTTCATGTTTTGCACGATCTGTTTTCCCGCTCAGTACTCAGTAGTTTGCTATGTAATGACTAAATTTTAAGTGATATATTGCAATGCACTGAACGTTATACAGGTCACTATGACGGTGACAGACAAATTATATTTGTCATAAAATTACAGCTTGTACAAGGTAAATTTAATTTTCTAGTGATTTTGTTTCATAAATTTTTGCTATTTCGTAAAATACTATTTTCTATTAGAATTATAGTTTATTTGATTCAGGTTTAGTTATTTGGCAGTAATTTATTGTTTTCTAAATTTTCTAAATTTTTGCAGATTAAATTTTAAAAGCTCTTTTTATTCTAGTGTTTCGCTATTGTAAATTTATACCGAGACATGTTAATTGATGTATGTTAATTGAAGTTTTAATTATATTGTAATTGTATAGGAGCCATGAATATTTTATAGATATATATATATATATATATCTATTCATAAATAATTTATTATGGTTCTACCGTATTTGTGTAACTTTATGTAAAATGCTGCAGTATCGTAATGATTTGTTTCAATCAATTAATTTACGTTATCATCTTACTTCATTTCATTTATCATCAGTTTTTGTTATAAGTAAATACAACGTATCAAAACTAACGTATCTCTAGAGAAGGATCTTCAGTGGCATGATTTTGGAAGACGTTTATTTATTGGTGGTTATTATGTGGCGTATATTTGAATATATTTGCAACGCAGTATTATGCGGATGTGATTGACTTTTTGTTCCACGGAATGTATGGTGTACTATAGTGGACATTTTGTTTACTCAAAGAAGCACGTTATTTTATTGGAAACCGACAAAGGTCGAGTCTTTTCCAAGGGACTTTATTATACCCTTATGTTTGATTATCATGGAACTTACCATGTTTTATACTTTGTAGCTTCTTATTTGAGGACACACCCGAAGATGACACGGGCCCTCCACACGTATGTCCATGGCTAAAGGGTGACGCATGCCCTTGTTCAGGATCCTATCAACTGTGCCAACACTGTAGGAAGTACAGTTACGCTTGATAAGATTTTATACAAGACGCCCGCCATTGTGACGAATTTTGTTCAACAACGCCACCACTTTATTGAAACATCATGACAGAAACTTTACGGGAGAAATAGACTGAGATACGTTGATAGTGTTTGTTTGCGCAGTGATTTTTCATATATAATCATTTTTCATTTATAAATATTCGTTTCTTGTAAATAAATTTGTATTTATTTTCTGTTCTGAGTTGTTGGTTGTTTTAAATAGCAATTGTGGTCGGCCTGGTATCCCATCGTAGTCCCTATTGTGACATTGTGCAATGATTGTATTAGTAAAGAATCTTCAATCCGTATAAAATTATATTGTTTACCTCTGTAGTTATTTATAGTTATTTTCAAGCCATTCTCTTTTACCTGTTGGGAGAAATAGGATATATATTTTTGTCACTTTTCTACAATAAGCTTAAACTGAAGTAAACTCCAATATAATATGTGCATCTATAAATTTAATTTGTAACGATCTCGCAGTCCGAGATACAGATTTCTTTCTTGTTTCATCAACACAAATACCGTTCATTGTACAATAAACTTTAAACATTTTAAAATGTATAGGTTGTGACTCTGAATAATTCACAGAAACGCCGTATACTGAAATATTTAATCAAAACTAGAATGGCTTTCTCGTGTTCTCCTACTATCCTTTTCTTTTACCTCCACCCTCTTCCGCCTTCTTCCCCTCCAATGTTAGTTATTACCTTCAGGCTCCATTATAGTATTGTACTTTTGGTTTGCTTGGCGGTTTTGTGTGGTTTGACGTTGTTGCAGGTTGCATTCCGTAAAAAAAGCGATTTCCCTCGTTTATATTTATACAGTATACCCTCTGCAGAGAGGTCCTCTGTAGAGCAATTACCTCTTTAAAACAACAATATTATTATTATTCCCAATGTAAAGATTTTTAATATAATTATATAACAATATCAACCTATAAGGAACAATGAAAAATGTGTATTCCAAAGGGTGTTGCTGTACACCACAGGTCATACTGTATTCGTATTCTAGATAAACTACAGATTATATTTTCGCTTTACGCTTTGAACACTGATAATAAAAGAAAAAATCTCTACTTAATTGATGATCAGCAAAGATATTTGGATTGTTATTTAATTAATGATGAACTTTAAACAAGTAATCTTAGTTTTGTATCCTCATTCAAATCACGTTTTGAAGAAATAAATATACTATCACTGTACAGTCGCGAAAATTTATCAAACTGGTTTTAAGATGTTTTATCCAGAAAAGTATTTACTCAACACTAAAATGTGTTTTTATTTCAAAACTATATAAAACTTTTTATTTATTTGTTATGTTTTAACGGATTTTGATTGAAATTTTATGAGACTGAACAGATTCAATGACTTGTTAAAACATATGGGAATTTTCAACAGAAAAAATTGACCTTTATACACTAACGGACAACCTTATACAGCAATTGTCCGTAAAATATAGTTTTCTAAAACGTCATTTCTGTCCGTTTAAATAGTGTTTACAAAATAATGAAGTCAATAATTTTACATGAAAACCTAGATATAGAATCAAGTCATGTAATATGTAATTTAAGATATGGATTTGCATAATCACAGATTATCAAAGTCGTTCAAAACACAATAACTATATTATAATGATAATAAAAGTGTATCAAGCTGTATCGCGATGTCCGTAAACAGTAGAATATTTATTTGTATCTTAATAAGCATACACACATGTACCTTAATCGGAGTACATTTAGGATAAAACGGTTGGCGCATACGCATTATTATTGATAAAACAACCACACAAAGCACTTGGATACTTGGAATGGACGAATTTATTTTGTTTTCTTTTACAGAAATTGTGCGTTATATAACACACAAATATTTTGCATAGTTTCATACTGTGTATGATAAAAATATGGAATAAAATTCGAATATTCGTTTTTTGAAAAGTTCTTTGTTTAGCAAGTTGATTTTATGACCCTTCGACTATATTTTAGATTGTAATAAGACTAAGTTTTTACACATTGTTTCTAAATATTAAGATAATTCATCCACACGGTCGCAATCGCTGATGCAGTTTCGAAATCTTTGACCATTACAACTACGGTGATTAACGTAGAAATGTGTATTGCACTTTAAATTATAAATGATGAAGTATTGTATCTATCAAAATCTTTTAACACAATCTTGTCGGCCTTCCTTCATTTATTGTCCTTTTAAGTTCAATTTGCTTAAACCATTTAAAGTTTCTATTTATATTGATAGTTATTTTATCTTTACTTAGTACATATACTATGAATAACTTTAAAAGTTCATAAAGAGTTTTATAAGATACCCGGCTCTTCGAAATTGAAGAACTTACTAAATGAAAATAAGCCTTACATGAATTCAAAACAAACTACTAAAATTTCGTGTCTAGAATAAATTTGACAAAAGTTAAGAAGTGAATCGAATTATTTTTATTTGAATTTTTACATGATTATGATTCACCGAAAATGAATTTGTCTTCGCGAAATACTAAATTGAATTAAGACATAAATCTTGACGAATTAGAGAAAATTTGTATTACAATTTGATGAACCGTTGATATAATTTCCAAGGTATGACGAAAATTGCACTTTTAACGAACAAAAATGTAGTTTTATTGCTTAGGTTAGCAGAGAATGAACAGTTTTCGTTTGTAATATATTTATCAAAAAAAAGTGCTTTAATATCTAGTTCATTACCTATCTCTTTCCAGAATATAATGGCGGTCATTATTTCATTGCGACTTTATAGATTACAAAATGATTTCAACAGGAAACCTCATTATGGGAGAATCAGATTTGTATGCCAGATACAATAATTGTATATCATAAATGCAGAGACACAAGCCATTGTCTTGGAAATGAAGAACATTTAATTACAAAACTATCCTTTTAAGACTGTCGTGTTCTAGCAAATGTTACAATAAGATCCGGTATCTTATACTTCTGATACAAGACCAAATGTAGCAAAATGTAACATACCAGTAAAATATTGAACAAAAAAGCCTAGGGCAAATACTCAAAGAACCAAATGTTCATGTAATGATACAAAATATTATTCATACGTTAAATAAAAGTTTTCGTTGCCTTCGTTTTCGTTTATCAATTTAAATTAAACAGTATATATTCACATGGAATTCAAAACAGTATATATTCACTTGGAATTCTTAAATTTTATAAGAACATGAACCAGTTTAATTTTATGTCGCGTCGGTACGATAATAAACCCTTAGTTTCAAGTGAGTTTTTACTTTAGACAGAGTATAATCGTTAACAATGGAATCAAGCGAAATATTTCAAATAACTAAAGACGTGTGTTTTACTTCAGATATCAAATGCATTAATTTTTAAAAGACAACATAATTTCCAGATGCTTTTTAGAAAACAACATAAAATCCGGCTCAGTTCTCATTTGCAATAGTTTGGCATAAACTTGAAAGAATTTAACCCACACTGGACGCTCGTTCTGTGTTGTATTTGTCCAATTGTTTTGTTTGTTGTATATGTTTCTCTACGAGAAAAAATTCATTGATTATATAAATTGATATTCATAACTTCTGCGCACTATTTGCTTTTCCTGTTCCGCCCACTATATCTTACGAGTCAGACGTTTAAATAATTTAATCTACTGCATTGCTTTTTATTTAGTTTTTTCTAAGTTTACTTATTTCAATTCAAGATTTAAGTGGTATTTATTTCTACAAACGCTGTGGTAAGAGATCAAGTTATGTCTTGTATTTCTTATTCCGCGTCGATTGTTAATATATTGTTATTTGATTGTTTTTTGGTTATATGTATTCCGATTATGATGTATAATTATTTTTTATCTTTTTAAACCATTTTTATTTGGATTGAATTACAACAAAGAACCTCCGCCCAGATTTTGTATCTATACAAAGGCTGTTCAAAAAGTTGTATGACTAACAGTATTGCATCTTCATATTATATCCAATTTAGAATATTTTTATATTTACAGCGCTCGAAAAATGTTTTCTTAAATTTTAACGTAAGTTTATCAAAACTCGTGTGCTTAATGCGTGTTTCCTGTGATATTGAATAACCACGGTAACACGCACTCGGCGCAGCACATGTACAAAACTATTGAACTAATTTGTACTTCTTGTTTATTCATAATTATTTTCTATTTTTCCATATATTTCACCAAACACTTTGTATTGTATTTAAGTGACATTATGTCCAAATTTGACGTCATTCAGACATGACATGGCTAAATTATTAAT